>NC_056744.1:306181864-306279004 GCF_019279795.1 Protopterus annectens
AGTTTGTATAGTTTACTGATAATGAGTAGCACAGTTTGTACAGTTTACTGATAATGAGTAGTACAGTTTGTACAGTTTACTGATAATGAGTAGCACAGTTTGTACAGTTTACTGATAATGAGTAGTACAGTTTGTACAGTTTACTGATAATGAGTAGCACAGTTTGTACAGTTTACTGATAATGAGTAGCACAGTTTGTACAGTTTACTGATAATGAGTAGCACAGTTTGTACAGTTTACTGATAATGAGTAGTACAGTTTGTACAGTTTACTGATAATGAGTAGTACAGTTTGTACAGTTTACTGATAATGAGTAGCAGTTTGTACAGTTTACTGATAATGAGTAGCACAGTTTGTACAGTTTACTGATAATGAGTAGTACAGTTTGTACAGTTTACTGATAATGAGTACAGTTTGTACAGTTTACTGATAATGAGTAGTACAGTTTGTACAGTTTACTGATAATGAGTAGTACAGTTTGTACAGTTTACTGATAATGAGTAGTACAGTTTGTACAGTTTACTGATAATGAGTAGCACAGTTTGTACAGTTTACTGATAATGAGTAGCACAGTTTGTACAGTTTACTGATAATGAGTACAGTTTGTACAGTTTACTGATAATGAGTAGTACAGTTTGTACAGTTTACTGATAATGAGTAGTACAGTTTGTACAGTTTACTGATAATGAGTAGCACAGTTTGTACAGTTTACTGATAATGAGTAGCACAGTTTGTACAGTTTACTGATAATGAGTAGTACAGTTTGTACAGTTTACTGATAATGAGTAGTACAGTTTGTACAGTTTACTGATAATGAGTAGCACAGTTTGTACAGTTTACTGATAATGAGTAGTACAGTTTGTACAGTTTACTGATAATGAGTACAGTTTGTACAGTTTATTGATAATGAGTAGCACAGTTTGTACAGTTTACTTATAATGAGTAGCACAGTTTGTACAGTTTACTGATAATGAGTAGTACAGTTTGTACAGTTTACTGATAATGAGTACAGTTTGTACAGTTTACTGATAATGAGTAGCACAGTTTGTACAGTTTACTGATAATGAGTAGCACAGTTTGTACAGTTTACTGATAATGAGTAGCACAGTTTGTACAGTTTACTGATAATGAGTAGTACAGTTTGTACAGTTTACTGATAATGAGTAGCACAGTTTGTACAGTTTACTGATAATGAGTAGTACAGTTTGTACAGTTTACTGATAATGAGTAGCACAGTTTGTACAGTTTACTGATAATGAGTAGTACAGTTTGTACAGTTTACTGATAATGAGTAGTACAGTTTGTACAGTTTACTGATAATGAGTAGTACAGTTTGTACAGTTTACTGATAATGAGTAGCACAGTTTGTACAGTTTACTGATAATGAGTAGCACAGTTTGTACAGTTTACTGATAATGAGTACAGTTTGTACAGTTTACTGATAATGAGTAGTACAGTTTGTACAGTTTACTGATAATGAGTAGTACAGTTTGTACAGTTTACTGATAATGAGTAGCACAGTTTGTACAGTTTACTGATAATGAGTAGTACAGTTTGTACAGTTTACTGATAATGAGTAGTACAGTTTGTACAGTTTACTGATAATGAGTACAGTTTGTACAGTTTACTGATAATGAGTAGTACAGTTTGTACAGTTTACTGATAATGAGTAGTACAGTTTGTACAGTTTACTGATAATGAGTAGTACAGTTTGTACAGTTTACTGATAATGAGTAGTACAGTTTGTACAGTTTACTGATAATGAGTAGCACAGTTTGTACAGTTTACTGATAATGAGTAGTACAGTTTGTACAGTTTACTGATAATGAGTAGCACAGTTTGTACAGTTTACTGATAATGAGTAGTACAGTTTGTACAGTTTACTGATAATGAGTAGCACAGTTTGTACAGTTTACTGATAATGAGTAGTACAGTTTGTACAGTTTACTGATAATGAGTAGTACAGTTTGTACAGTTTACTGATAATGAGTACAGTTTGTACAGTTTACTGATAATGAGTAGTACAGTTTGTACAGTTTACTGATAATGAGTAGCACAGTTTGTACAGTTTACTGATAATGAGTAGCACAGTTTGTACAGTTTACTGATAAGTAGCACAGTTTGTACAGTTTGTATAGTTTACTGATAATAAGTAGCACAGTTTGTACAGTTTACTGATAATGAGTAGTACAGTTTGTACAGTTTACTGATAATGAGTAGCACAGTTTGTACAGTTTACTGATAATGAGTAGTACAGTTTGTACAGTTTACTGATAATGAGTAGTACAGTTTGTACAGTTTACTGATAATGAGTAGTACAGTTTGTACAGTTTACTGATAATTAGTACAGTTTGTACAGTTTACTGATAATGAGTAGCACAGTTTGTACAGTTTACTGATAATGAGTAGCACAGTTTGTACAGTTTACTGATAATGAGTAGTACAGTTTGTACAGTTTACTGATAATGAGTAGCACAGTTTGTACAGTTTACTGATAATGAGTAGTACAGTTTGTACAGTTTACTGATAATGAGTAGCACAGTTTGTACAGTTTACTGATAATGAGTAGTACAGTTTGTACAGTTTACTGATAATGAGTAGCACAGTTTGTACAGTTTACTGATAATGAGTAGCACAGTTTGTACAGTTTACTGATAATGAGTACAGTTTGTACAGTTTACTGATAATGAGTAGTACAGTTTGTACAGTTTACTGATAATGAGTAGCACAGTTTGTACAGTTTACTGATAATGAGTAGTACAGTTTGTACAGTTTACTGATAATGAGTACAGTTTGTACAGTTTACTGATAATGAGTAGCACAGTTTGTACAGTTTACTGATAAGTAGCACAGTTTGTACAGTTTGTATAGTTTACTGATAATGAGTAGCACAGTTTGTACAGTTTACTGATAATGAGTAGTACAGTTTGTACAGTTTACTGATAATGAGTACAGTTTGTACAGTTTACTGATAATGAGTAGCACAGTTTGTACAGTTTACTGATAATGAGTAGTACAGTTTGTACAGTTTACTGATAATGAGTAGCACAGTTTGTACAGTTTACTGATAATGAGTAGCACAGTTTGTACAGTTTACTGATAATGAGTAGCACAGTTTGTACAGTTTACTGATAATGAGTAGCACAGTTTGTACAGTTTACTGATAATGAGTAGTACAGTTTGTACAGTTTACTGATAATGAGTACAGTTTGTACAGTTTACTGATAATGAGTAGTACAGTTTGTACAGTTTACTGATAATGAGTAGTACAGTTTGTACAGTTTACTGATAATGAGTAGCACAGTTTGTACAGTTTACTGATAATGAGTAGTACAGTTTGTACAGTTTACTGATAATGAGTAGCACAGTTTGTACAGTTTACTGATAATGAGTAGCACAGTTTGTACAGTTTACTGATAATGAGTAGTACAGTTTGTACAGTTTACTGATAATGAGTAGCACAGTTTGTACAGTTTACTGATAATGAGTAGTACAGTTTGTACAGTTTACTGATAATGAGTAGCACAGTTTGTACAGTTTACTGATAATGAGTAGCACAGTTTGTACAGTTTACTGATAATGAGTAGTACAGTTTGTACAGTTTACTGATAATGAGTAGCACAGTTTGTACAGTTTACTGATAATGAGTAGCACAGTTTGTACAGTTTACTGATAATGAGTAGCACAGTTTGTACAGTTTACTGATAATGAGTAGCACAGTTTGTACAGTTTACTGATAATGAGTAGTACAGTTTGTACAGTTTACTGATAATGAGTAGTACAGTTTGTACAGTTTACTGATAATGAGTAGTACAGTTTGTACAGTTTACTGATAATGAGTAGTACAGTTTGTACAGTTTACTGATAATGAGTAGTACAGTTTGTACAGTTTACTGATAATGAGTAGCACAGTTTGTACAGTTTACTGATAATGAGTAGCACAGTTTGTACAGTTTACTGATAATGAGTAGTACAGTTTGTACAGTTTACTGATAATGAGTAGCACAGTTTGTACAGTTTACTGATAATGAGTAGTACAGTTTGTACAGTTTACTGATAATGAGTAGCACAGTTTGTACAGTTTACTGATAATGAGTAGTACAGTTTGTACAGTTTACTGATAATGAGTAGCACAGTTTGTACAGTTTACTGATAATGAGTAGCACAGTTTGTACAGTTTACTGATAATGAGTACAGTTTGTACAGTTTATTGATAATGAGTAGCACAGTTTGTACAGTTTACTTATAATGAGTAGCACAGTTTGTACAGTTTACTGATAATGAGTAGTACAGTTTGTACAGTTTACTGATAATGAGTAGCACAGTTTGTACAGTTTACTGATAATGAGTAGTACAGTTTGTACAGTTTACTGATAATGAGTAGCACAGTTTGTACAGTTTACTGATAATGAGTAGCACAGTTTGTACAGTTTACTGATAATGAGTAGTACAGTTTGTACAGTTTACTGATAATGAGTAGCACAGTTTGTACAGTTTACTGATAATGAGTAGTACAGTTTGTACAGTTTACTGATAATGAGTAGTACAGTTTGTACAGTTTACTGATAATGAGTAGCACAGTTTGTACAGTTTACTGATAATGAGTAGTACAGTTTGTACAGTTTACTGATAATGAGTAGCACAGTTTGTACAGTTTACTGATAATGAGTAGTACAGTTTGTACAGTTTACTGATAATGAGTAGCACAGTTTGTACAGTTTACTGATAATGAGTAGTACAGTTTGTACAGTTTACTGATAATGAGTAGCACAGTTTGTACAGTTTACTGATAATGAGTAGTACAGTTTGTACAGTTTACTGATAATGAGTAGCACAGTTTGTACAGTTTACTGATAATGAGTAGTACAGTTTGTACAGTTTACTGATAAGTAGCACAGCTTGTACAGTTTGTACAGTTTACTGATAATGAGTAGCACAGTTTGTACAGTTTACTGATAATGAGTAGTACAGTTTGTACAGTTTACTGATAATGAGTACAGTTTGTACAGTTTACTGATAATGAGTAGCACAGTTTGTACAGTTTACTGATAATGAGTAGTACAGTTTGTACAGTTTACTGATAATGAGTACAGTTTGTACAGTTTACTGATAATGAGTAGTACAGTTTGTACAGTTTACTGATAATGAGTAGCACAGTTTGTACAGTTTACTGATAATGAGTAGCACAGTTTGTACAGTTTACTGATAATGAGTAGTACAGTTTGTACAGTTTACTGATAATGAGTACAGTTTGTACAGTTTACTGATAATGAGTAGTACAGTTTGTACAGTTTACTGATAATGAGTAGTACAGTTTGTACAGTTTACTGATAATGAGTAGTACAGTTTGTACAGTTTACTGATAATGAGTAGTACAGTTTGTACAGTTTACTGATAATGAGTAGCACAGTTTGTACAGTTTACTGATAATGAGTAGTACAGTTTGTACAGTTTACTGATAATGAGTAGTACAGTTTGTACAGTTTACTGATAATGAGTAGCACAGTTTGTACAGTTTACTGATAATGAGTAGTACAGTTTGTACAGTTTACTGATAATGAGTAGCACAGTTTGTACAGTTTACTGATAATGAGTAGCACAGTTTGTACAGTTTACTGATAATGAGTAGTACAGTTTGTACAGTTTACTGATAATGAGTAGCACAGTTTGTACAGTTTACTGATAATGAGTAGCACAGTTTGTACAGTTTACTGATAAGTAGCACAGTTTGTACAGTTTGTATAGTTTACTGATAATAAGTAGCACAGTTTGTACAGTTTACTGATAATGAGTAGCACAGTTTGTACAGTTTACTGATAATGAGTACAGTTTGTACAGTTTACTGATAATGAGTAGTACAGTTTGTACAGTTTACTGATAATGAGTAGTACAGTTTGTACAGTTTACTGATAATGAGTAGTACAGTTTGTACAGTTTACTGATAATGAGTAGCACAGTTTGTACAGTTTACTGATAATGAGTAGCACAGTTTGTACAGTTTACTGATAATGAGTAGTACAGTTTGTACAGTTTACTGATAATGAGTAGCACAGTTTGTACAGTTTACTGATAATGAGTAGTACAGTTTGTACAGTTTACTGATAATGAGTAGCACAGTTTGTACAGTTTACTGATAATGAGTAGTACAGTTTGTACAGTTTACTGATAATGAGTAGCACAGTTTGTACAGTTTACTGATAATGAGTAGCACAGTTTGTACAGTTTACTGATAATGAGTACAGTTTGTACAGTTTACTGATAATGAGTAGCACAGTTTGTACAGTTTACTGATAATGAGTAGCACAGTTTGTACAGTTTACTGATAATGAGTAGTACAGTTTGTACAGTTTACTGATAATGAGTACAGTTTGTACAGTTTACTGATAATGAGTAGCACAGTTTGTACAGTTTACTGATAATGAGTAGTACAGTTTGTACAGTTTACTGATAATGAGTAGTACAGTTTGTACAGTTTACTGATAATGAGTACAGTTTGTACAGTTTACTGATAATGAGTAGTACAGTTTGTACAGTTTACTGATAATGAGTAGCACAGTTTGTACAGTTTACTGATAATGAGTAGTACAGTTTGTACAGTTTACTGATAATGAGTACAGTTTGTACAGTTTACTGATAATGAGTAGTACAGTTTGTACAGTTTACTGATAATGAGTAGTACAGTTTGTACAGTTTACTGATAATGAGTAGTACAGTTTGTACAGTTTACTGATAATGAGTACAGTTTGTACAGTTTACTGATAATGAGTAGCACAGTTTGTACAGTTTACTGATAATGAGTAGTACAGTTTGTACAGTTTACTGATAATGAGTAGCACAGTTTGTACAGTTTACTGATAATGAGTAGTACAGTTTGTACAGTTTACTGATAATGAGTAGTACAGTTTGTACAGTTTACTGATAATGAGTAGCACAGTTTGTACAGTTTACTGATAATGAGTAGTACAGTTTGTACAGTTTACTGATAATGAGTAGTACAGTTTGTACAGTTTACTGATAATGAGTAGCACAGTTTGTACAGTTTACTGATAATGAGTAGTACAGTTTGTACAGTTTACTGATAATGAGTAGCACAGTTTGTACAGTTTACTGATAATGAGTAGCACAGTTTGTACAGTTTACTGATAATGAGTAGCACAGTTTGTACAGTTTACTGATAATGAGTACAGTTTGTACAGTTTACTGATAATGAGTAGCACAGTTTGTACAGTTTACTGATAATGAGTAGTACAGTTTGTACAGTTTACTGATAATGAGTACAGTTTGTACAGTTTACTGATAATGAGTAGCACAGTTTGTACAGTTTACTGATAATGAGTACAGTTTGTACAGTTTACTGATAATGAGTAGCACAGTTTGTGTACAGTTTACTGATAATGAGTAGTACAGTTTGTACAGTTTACTGATAATGAGTAGTACAGTTTGTACAGTTTACTGATAATAAGTAGTACAGTTTGTACAGTTTACTGATAATGAGTAGTACAGTTTGTACAGTTTACTGATAATGAGTAGCACAGTTTACTGATAATGAGTAGCACAGTTTGTACAGTTTACTGATAATGAGTAGCACAGTTTGTACAGTTTACTGATAATGAGTAGTACAGTTTGTACAGTTTACTGATAATGAGTAGTACAGTTTGTACAGTTTACTGATAATGAGTAGCACAGTTTGTACAGTTTACTGATAATGAGTAGTACAGTTTGTACAGTTTACTGACAATGAGTAGTACAGTTTGTACAGTTTAATGATAATGAGTAGTAAAGTTTGTACAGTTTACATATAAGTAGTACAGTTTACACAGTTTACATATAATGAGTAGCACAGTTTGTACAGTTTACTGATAATGAGTACAGTTTGTACAGTTTACTAATAATGAGTAGTACAGTTTGTACAGTTTACTGATAATGAGTAGCACAGTTTGTACAGTTTACTGATAATGAGTAGTACAGTTTGTACAGTTTGTACAGTTTACTAATAATGAGTAGCACAGTTTGTACAGTTTACTGATAATGAGTACAGTTTGTACAGTTTACTGATAATGAGTAGTACAGTTTGTACAGTTTACTGATAATGAGTAGTACAGTTTGTACAGTTTACTGATAATGAGTACAGTTTGTACAGTTTACTGATAATTAGTACAGTTTGTACAGTTTACTGATAATTAGTACAGTTTGTACAGTTTACTGATAATGAGTAGCACAGTTTGTACAGTTTACTGATAATGAGTAGTACAGTTTGTACAGTTTACTGATAATGAGTAGTACAGTTTGTACAGTTTACTGATAATGAGTAGCACAGTTTGTACAGTTTACTGATAATGAGTAGTACAGTTTGTACAGTTTACTGATAATGAGTAGTACAGTTTGTACAGTTTACTGATAATGAGTAGCACAGTTTGTACAGTTTACTGATAATGAGTAGCACAGTTTGTACAGTTTACTGATAATGAGTAGTACAGTTTGTACAGTTTACTGATAATGAGTACAGTTTGTACAGTTTACTGATAATGAGTAGTACAGTTTGTACAGTTTACTGATAATGAGTAGCACAGTTTGTACAGTTTACTGATAATGAGTAGTACAGTTTGTACAGTTTACTGATAATGAGTACAGTTTGTACAGTTTACTGATAATGAGTAGCACAGTTTGTACAGTTTACTGATAATGAGTAGTACAGTTTGTACAGTTTACTGATAATGAGTACAGTTTGTACAGTTTACTGATAATGAGTAGTACAGTTTGTACAGTTTACTGATAATGAGTAGCACAGTTTGTACAGTTTACTGATAATGAGTAGTACAGTTTGTACAGTTTACTGATAATGAGTAGCACAGTTTGTACAGTTTACTGATAATGAGTAGCACAGTTTGTACAGTTTACTGATAATGAGTAGTACAGTTTGTACAGTTTACTGATAATGAGTAGTACAGTTTGTACAGTTTACTGATAATGAGTAGCACAGTTTGTACAGTTTACTGATAATGAGTAGCACAGTTTGTACAGTTTACTGATAATGAGTAGCACAGTTTGTACAGTTTACTGATAATGAGTAGTACAGTTTGTACAGTTTACTGATAATGAGTAGTACAGTTTGTACAGTTTACTGATAATGAGTACAGTTTGTACAGTTTACTGATAATGAGTAGTACAGTTTGTACAGTTTACTGATAATGAGTAGCACAGTTTGTACAGTTTACTGATAATGAGTAGTACAGTTTGTACAGTTTACTGATAATGAGTACAGTTTGTACAGTTTACTGATAATGAGTAGCACAGTTTGTACAGTTTACTGATAATGAGTAGTACAGTTTGTACAGTTTACTGATAAGTAGCACAGTTTGTACAGTTTGTACAGTTTACTGATAATGAGTAGCACAGTTTGTACAGTTTACTGATAATGAGTAGTACAGTTTGTACAGTTTACTGATAATGAGTAGCACAGTTTGTACAGTTTACTGATAATGAGTAGTACAGTTTGTACAGTTTACTGATAATGAGTAGTACAGTTTGTATAGTTTACTGATAATGAGTAGTACAGTTTATACAGTTTACTGGTGAGTAGTACAGTTTGTACAGTTTACTGATTATGAGTAGCACAGTTTGTACAGTTTACTGATAATGAGTAGCACAGTTTGTACAGTTTACTGATAATGAGTAGTACAGTTTGTACAGTTTACTGATAATGAGTAGCACAGTTTGTACAGTTTACTGATAATGAGTAGTACAGTTTGTACAGTTTACATATAATGAGTAGCACAGTTTGTACATTTTACTGATAATGAGTAGTACAGTTTGTACAGTTTACTGATAATGAGTAGCACAATTTGTACAGTTTACAGATAATGAGTAGCACAGTTTATACAGTTTACTGATATTGAGTACAGTTTGTACAGTTTATTGATAATGAGTAGCACAGTTTGTACAGTTTACTTATAATGAGTAGCACAGTTTGTACAGTTTACTGATAATGAGTAGTACAGTTTGTACAGTTTACTGATAATGAGTACAGTTTGTACAGTTTATTGATAATGAGTAGCACAGTTTGTACAGTTTACTGATAATGAGTAGTACAGTTTGTACAGTTTACTGATAATGAGTAGCACAGTTTGTACAGTTTACTGATAATGAGTAGCACAGTTTGTACAGTTTACTGATAAGTAGCACAGCTTGTACAGTTTGTACAGTTTACTGATAATGAGTAGCACAGTTTGTACAATTTACTGATAATGAGTAGTACAGTTTGTACAGTTTACTGATAATGAGTAGTACAGTTTGTACAGTTTACTGATAATGAGTAGTACAGTTTGTACAGTTTACTGATAATGAGTAGCACAGTTTGTACAGTTTACTGATAATGAGTAGTACAGTTTGTACAGTTTACTGATAATGAGTAGCACAGTTTGTACAGTTTACTGATAATGAGTAGTACAGTTTGTACAGTTTACTGATAATGAGTAGCACAGTTTGTACAGTTTACTGATAATGAGTAGCACAGTTTGTACAGTTTACTGATAATGAGTAGTACAGTTTGTACAGTTTACTGATAATGAGTAGCACAGTTTGTACAGTTTACTGATAATGAGTAGTACAGTTTGTACAGTTTACTGATAATGAGTAGTACAGTTTGTACAGTTTACTGATAATGAGTAGTACAGTTTGTACAGTTTACTGATAATGAGTAGCACAGTTTGTACAGTTTACTGATAATGAGTAGTACAGTTTGTACAGTTTACTGATAATGAGTACAGTTTGTACAGTTTACTGATAATGAGTAGTACAGTTTGTACAGTTTACTGATAATGAGTAGCACAGTTTGTACAGTTTACTGATAATGAGTAGCACAGTTTGTACAGTTTACTGATAAGTAGCAAAGTTTGTACAGTTTGTATAGTTTACTGATAATGAGTAGCACAGTTTGTACAGTTTACTGATAATGAGTAGTACAGTTTGTACAGTTTACTGATAATGAGTAGCACAGTTTGTACAGTTTACTGATAATGAGTAGTACAGTTTGTACAGTTTACTGATAATGAGTAGTACAGTTTGTACAGTTTACTGATAATGAGTAGTACAGTTTGTACAGTTTACTGATAATGAGTAGTACAGTTTGTACAGTTTACTGATAATGAGTAGCACAGTTTGTACAGTTTACTGATAATGAGTAGCACAGTTTGTACAGTTTACTGATAATGAGTACAGTTTGTACAGTTTACTGATAATGAGTAGCACAGTTTGTACAGTTTACTGATAATGAGTAGCACAGTTTGTACAGTTTACTGATAATGAGTAGTACAGTTTGTACAGTTTACTGATAATGAGTAGTACAGTTTGTACAGTTTACTGATAATGAGTAGCACAGTTTGTACAGTTTACTGATAATGAGTACAGTTTGTACAGTTTACTGATAATGAGTAGCACAGTTTGTACAGTTTACTGATAATGAGTAGCACAGTTTGTACAGTTTACTGATAATGAGTAGTACAGTTTGTACAGTTTACTGATAATGAGTAGCACAGTTTGTACAGTTTACTGATAATGAGTAGCACAGTTTGTACAGTTTACTGATAATGAGTAGCACAGTTTGTACAGTTTACTGATAATGAGTACAGTTTGTACAGTTTACTGATAATGAGTAGCACAGTTTGTACAGTTTACTGATAATGAGTAGCACAGTTTGTACAGTTTACTGATAATGAGTACAGTTTGTACAGTTTACTGATAATGAGTAGCACAGTTTGTACAGTTTACTGATAATGAGTAGCACAGTTTGTACAGTTTACTGATAATGAGTAGCACAGTTTGTACAGTTTACTGATAAGTAGCACAGTTTGTACAGTTTGTATAGTTTACTGATAACGAGTAGTACAGTTTATACAGTTTACTGATAATGACTAGTACAGTTTGTACAGTTTACTGATAATGAGTACAGTTTGTACAGTTTATTGATAATGAGTAGCACAGTTTGTACAGTTTACTGATAATGAGTAGTACAGTTTGTACAGTTTACTGATAAGTAGCACAGTTTGTACAGTTTGTATAGTTTACTGATAATAAGTAGCACAGTTTGTACAGTTTACTGATAATGAGTAGTACAGTTTGTACAGTTTACTGATAATGAGTAGCACAGTTTGTACAGTTTACTGATAATGAGTAGTACAGTTTGTACAGTTTACTGATAATGAGTAGTACAGTTTGTACAGTTTACTGATAATGAGTAGTACAGTTTGTACAGTTTACTGATAATGAGTAGTACAGTTTGTACAGTTTACTGATAATGAGTAGCACAGTTTGTACAGTTTACTGATAATGAGTAGTACAGTTTGTACAGTTTACTGATAATGAGTAGCACAGTTTGTACAGTTTACTGATAATGAGTAGTACAGTTTGTACAGTTTACTGATAATGAGTAGCACAATTTGTACAGTTTACAGATAATGAGTAGCACAGTTTATACAGTTTACTGATATTGAGTACAGTTTGTACAGTTTATTGATAATGAGTAGCACAGTTTGTACAGTTTACTGATAATGAGTAGCACAGTTTGTACAGTTTACTGATAATGAGTAGTACAGTTTGTACAGTTTACTGATAATGAGTACAGTTTGTACAGTTTATTGATAATGAGTAGCACAGTTTGTACAGTTTACTGATAATGAGTAGTACAGTTTGTACAGTTTACTGATAATGAGTAGCACAGTTTGTACAGTTTACTGATAATGAGTAGCACAGTTTGTACAGTTTACTGATAAGTAGCACAGCTTGTACAGTTTGTACAGTTTACTGATAATGAGTAGCACAGTTTGTACAATTTACTGATAATGAGTAGTACAGTTTGTACAGTTTACTGATAATGAGTAGTACAGTTTGTACAGTTTACTGATAATGAGTAGTACAGTTTGTACAGTTTACTGATAATGAGTAGCACAGTTTGTACAGTTTACTGATAATGAGTAGTACAGTTTGTACAGTTTACTGATAATGAGTAGCACAGTTTGTACAGTTTACTGATAATGAGTAGTACAGTTTGTACAGTTTACTGATAATGAGTAGCACAGTTTGTACAGTTTACTGATAATGAGTAGCACAGTTTGTACAGTTTACTGATAGGAAGTTTCACAGCTTGTACAGTTTACTGATAATGAGTAGCACAGTTTGTACAGTTTACTGATAATGAGTAGTACAGTTTGTACAGTTTACTGATAATGAGTAGTACAGTTTGTACAGTTTACTGATAATGAGTAGTACAGTTTGTACAGTTTACTGATAATGAGTAGCACAGTTTGTACAGTTTACTGATAATGAGTAGTACAGTTTGTACAGTTTACTGATAATGAGTACAGTTTGTACAGTTTACTGATAATGAGTAGTACAGTTTGTACAGTTTACTGATAATGAGTAGCACAGTTTGTACAGTTTACTGATAATGAGTAGCACAGTTTGTACAGTTTACTGATAAGTAGCACAGTTTGTACAGTTTGTATAGTTTACTGATAATAAGTAGCACAGTTTGTACAGTTTACTGATAATGAGTAGTACAGTTTGTACAGTTTACTGATAATGAGTAGCACAGTTTGTACAGTTTACTGATAATGAGTAGTACAGTTTGTACAGTTTACTGATAATGAGTAGTACAGTTTGTACAGTTTACTGATAATGAGTAGTACAGTTTGTACAGTTTACTGATAATGAGTAGTACAGTTTGTACAGTTTACTGATAATGAGTAGCACAGTTTGTACAGTTTACTGATAATGAGTAGCACAGTTTGTACAGTTTACTGATAATGAGTACAGTTTGTACAGTTTACTGATAATGAGTAGCACAGTTTGTACAGTTTACTGATAATGAGTAGCACAGTTTGTACAGTTTACTGATAATGAGTAGTACAGTTTGTACAGTTTACTGATAATGAGTAGTACAGTTTGTACAGTTTACTGATAATGAGTAGCACAGTTTGTACAGTTTACTGATAATGAGTAGTACAGTTTGTACAGTTTACTGATAATGAGTAGTACAGTTTGTACAGTTTACTGATAATGAGTAGCACAGTTTGTACAGTTTACTGATAATGAGTAGTACAGTTTGTACAGTTTACTGATAATGAGTAGCACAGTTTGTACAGTTTACTGATAATGAGTAGCACAGTTTGTACAGTTTACTGATAATGAGTAGCACAGTTTGTACAGTTTACTGATAATGAGTACAGTTTGTACAGTTTACTGATAATGAGTAGCACAGTTTGTACAGTTTACTGATAATGAGTAGTACAGTTTGTACAGTTTACTGATAATGAGTACAGTTTGTACAGTTTATTGATAATGAGTAGCACAGTTTGTACAGTTTACTGATAATGAGTAGCACAGTTTGTACAGTTTACTGATAATGAGTAGCACAGTTTGTACAGTTTACTGATAAGTAGCACAGTTTGTACAGTTTGTACAGTTTACTGATAATGAGTAGCACAGTTTGTACAGTTTACTGATAATGAGTAGTACAGTTTGTACAGTTTACTGATAATGAGTACAGTTTGTACAGTTTACTGATAATGAGTAGTACAGTTTGTACAGTTTACTGATAATGAGTAGTACAGTTTGTACAGTTTACTGATAATGAGTAGTACAGTTTACTGATAATGAGTAGCACAGTTTGTACAGTTTACTGATAATGAGTAGTACAGTTTGTACAGTTTACTGATAATGAGTAGCACAGTTTGTACAGTTTACTGATAATGAGTAGTACAGTTTGTACAGTTTACTGATAATGAGTAGCACAGTTTGTACAGTTTACTGATAATGAGTACAGTTTGTACAGTTTACTGATAATGAGTAGCACAGTTTGTACAGTTTACTGATAATGAGTAGTACAGTTTGTACAGTTTACTGATAATGAGTACAGTTTGTACAGTTTATTGATAATGAGTAGCACAGTTTGTACAGTTTACTGATAATGAGTAGCACAGTTTGTACAGTTTACTGATAATGAGTAGCACAGTTTGTACAGTTTACTGATAATGAGTAGCACAGTTTGTACAGTTTACTGATAATGAGTAGCACAGTTTGTACAGTTTACTGATAATGAGTAGCACAGTTTGTACAGTTTACTGATAATGAGTAGCACAGTTTGTACAGTTTACTGATAATGAGTAGTACAGTTTGTACAGTTTACTGATAATGAGTAGTACAGTTTGTACAGTTTACTGATAATGAGTAGCACAGTTTGTACAGTTTACTGATAATGAGTAGCACAGTTTGTACAGTTTACTGATAATGAGTAGCACAGTTTGTACAGTTTACTGATAATGAGTAGTACAGTTTGTACAGTTTACTGATAATGAGTAGTACAGTTTGTACAGTTTACTGATAATGAGTAGTACAGTTTGTACAGTTTACTGATAATGAGTAGCACAGTTTGTACAGTTTACTGATAATGAGTAGTACAGTTTGTACAGTTTACTGATAATGAGTAGCACAGTTTGTACAGTTTACTGATAATGAGTAGTACAGTTTGTACAGTTTACTGATAATGAGTAGTACAGTTTGTACAGTTTACTGATAATGAGTAGTACAGTTTGTACAGTTTACTGATAATGAGTAGCACAGTTTGTACAGTTTACTGATAATGAGTAGCACAGTTTGTACAGTTTACTGATAATGAGTAGTACAGTTTGTACAGTTTACTGATAATGAGTAGTACAGTTTGTACAGTTTACTGATAATGAGTAGTACAGTTTGTACAGTTTACTGATAATGAGTAGCACAGTTTGTACAGTTTACTGATAATGAGTAGTACAGTTTGTACAGTTTACTGATAATGAGTAGCACAGTTTGTACAGTTTACTGATAATGAGTAGTACAGTTTGTACAGTTTACTGATAATGAGTAGTACAGTTTGTACAGTTTACTTTTAATAAATAGTACATTTTGTACAGTTTAGTGATAATGAATAGTATAGTTTGTTCAGTTTACTAATAATGAGTAGTAGAGTTTGTAGCATTTACTGATAATGAGTGCAGTTTGTATAGTTTACTGATAATGAGTAGTACAGTTTGTACAGTTTACTGATACTGAGTAGCGCACTTTGCACAGTTTATAATGAGTAGTACAGTTTGTACAGTTTACTGATAATGAGTAGCACACTTTGCACAGTTTATAATGAGTAGTACAGTTTGTACAGTTTACATATAATGAGTAGTACAGTTTGTACAGTTTACTGCTTATGAGTAGTAGAGTTTGTACAGTTTACTGATAATGAATAGCACAGTTTGTACAGCTTACTGATAATGAGTAGTACAGTTTGTACAGTTTACTGGGTAGCACAGTTTGTAAAGTTTACTGATAATGAGTAGTACAGTTTGTACAGTTTACTGATAATGAGTAGCACAGTTTGTACAGTTTACTGATAATGAGTAGCACAGTTTGTACAGTTTACTGATAATGAGTAGTACAGTTTGTACAGTTTACTGATAATGAGTAGCACAGTTTGTACAGTTTACTGATAATGAGTAGTACAGTTTGTACAGTTTACTGATAATGAGTAGCACAGTTTGTACAGTTTACTGATAATGAGTAGTACAGTTTGTACAGTTTACTGATAATGAGTAGCACAGTTTGTACAGTTTACTGATAATGAGTAGCACAGTTTGTACAGTTTACTGATAATGAGTAGTACAGTTTGTACAGTTTACTGATAATGAGTAGCACAGTTTGTACAGTTTACTGATAATGAGTAGCACAGTTTGTACAGTTTACTGATAATGAGTAGCACAGTTTGTACAGTTTACTGATAATGAGTAGCACAGTTTGTACAGTTACTGATAATGAGTAGTACAGTTTGTACAGTTTACTGCATATGAAGGTCAGCAGGACTAAGACAGAATATATGTGTGTGAATGTGAGGAAGGATAGAGGAATGGTGAGGATGCAGGGAGTAGAGATGGCAAAGGTGAATGAGTTTAAGTACTTGGGGTCAACAGTTCAGAGTAATGTTGAGTGTGGAAGAGAGGTGAAGAAGAGAGTACAGGCAGGATGGAGTGGGTGGAGAAGAGTTTCAGGAGTAATTTGTGACAGATGCGTACCAGTAAGAGTGAAAGGGAAGGTCTACAAGAGGGTAGTGAGACCAGCTATGTTATGCAGGTTGGAGACAGTGGCATTGACAAAAAGGTAGGAGTCAGAGCTTGACGTGGCAGAGATGAAGATGTTAAGATTTGCACTGGGTGTGACGAGGATGGACATGATTATGAATATGTATATTAGAGGGTCAGCCCAGGTTGGAAGGTTTGAAGACAAAGCCAGAGAGGCAAGATTACATTGGTCTGGTCATGTACTGAGGAGGGATGCAGAGTATATTGGGAAAAGATGCTAAGGATGAAGCTGCCAGGTAACAGGAAAAGAGGAAGGCCTAAGATAAGGTTTATGGATGTTGTGAGAGAGGATATGCAGGTGGTTGGTGTGACAGAGCAAGATGCAGAAGACAGGAGGAAATGGAAACAGTTGATCTGCTGTGGTGACCCCTAACGGGAGCAGCCGAAAGAAGAAGAAGAAGACTGCATATTTTTCCTCTTGTAAAGCAGTGTGAACCATATCCATCAGAGATTTGATGAAACTCCCATTTTTAAGAATGGCTGTAATCATTGGCACTCCAGGTATACAATGTCGTCATTTTTTAGAACTGATGCACCCCCTCACATTTTTACTGTTTTACTGTCAGAACACATTTTATAGTAGTTTGGTGATAACTTAAAGATGTTACGTTGTCCCATCTTGCCTTCATTCTTGCTGTTTGGGTTCAGAGCCAAAACTCTGCTCCAACGCGGCCTATAGTAAAGCTCGAGAGCTTCTACTGGCTCAAGGCTGAGTCCTATCCCATGGTGCTTTGTGTCTGTTCCCCAGATCTCATTTGCCACTTGAAGCTTTGGGATTGTCATCACTGGCTCAGGTTTGTAAAATTGAATATTTTATATATTTCTAATAGTTACTTCCTAATAATTATCTGTTTTTACTTATTAGTTCTATCGTAATAGCCTTGTGCTATTTTGGGCTTTCCAAACCTTATATTTTTACCTTTGCAGCTGTCTTTTTTCTTTGGGCCTTATTGTTTCCTCAAGAATCTGTTTAAGTTGGAGGATTCTTGTCCCTTTTCTTCCTTCTTTTCCCTTTTTAGGAGTCACCATTTAAGTTAGAGGTGTCTCTTCCGATGGAGGAGTTAGTCTTTTAACTTAGAGACTTCTCTTCCCTTTCCTCCTCTTCTAATATAAATATATATATATATATATATATATATATATATATATATATATATATATATATATATATACATATTTTAGATACCTGGGTTTTTTTTTTTGCTATCTTTCTCCTTTTATATAAAAGATATTTTTTTCTAACATTTACTGAGTTTTTTTTCCTTATAGCTAGCATGTTTAAGGAACCAGCTGAAGAACATAAGTCAGGATTCAAAAAATGTGATTCCTGCACCCATAAAATGTACATTACTGACAGACACACTTGTTGTGTGTACTGTCTGGGACCAGCCCATCTTCAAGACTTGTGCTTGATCTGCCATAGTTTTAGCTCCAGGGTCTTGCAGGAGAGGAGGAATAAGCTTATATTGAGAGGCTTATTAAAAGTGGACGAAGGAAATCAGACTAAAAAATCAGACACAATCAAAAAGTCTGCTCCATAGGCTCCAGTGATTGAGCCAACAAACAGCACCAAACTTGATACTTCTTTGGCTCCAAACGTTATCGGGCCCAAGAAACATGGTTCTCCCTTGGTTCCATCTGTCTCATCGGAACCGTTGCAGAGCCGGAAAAGGAGCCAGTCACCGTCCTTGGAGCCTGTTCTCTCGGTGCCGGTATCTCCCTTACTACAGTCGGTGGCAGGTAGCCACAAGTCTTCCAGTCATTCCTCTAGATCCTCCAGGCTATTGAATGATGACTTGGAGTGGGTAGTGAAGAGGTGCTTCAGACCAGGGCCCTAGCAGAAATTCTATCAAGCAAAGCCCATTGGATCTTGGAGCTGACAACGGTACCCCCAACTATGCCAATTCCTTCTCCAACTCAAACGAGTTTGTAGTCAGAGAGTATGCAAGTCATTGTGATGGACCCGCCAGAGTCAGTAATCACTACTGATATCTCGGCTCCAACATCCACTCTGGTTTCCTCGATGCTTTCATCCATCAAGGGACCTGGGGGGCTGACATTCCCTGGTTGAATCCGGAGGGAGAGTCAATTCAGACCTTTGTTGAAACACGCTCTCCCACTCGGTGCCTCAGCTCAGGTGAGTTTGGCTCCCACATCTGCCTCGAAGCCACCTTCCTCGGTGCTGCAGAGATCTCCTGGCCACTAGGGACTGGAATCTCTTTTGGCCCAGGACTGCAGTGCCTTTGAGGTTATGCAGAGTGTGCTCTCAACTGACTCTGCTCCACCTTTGGCTCCAGCCTCTCTTCCCCCTATGGGACTGGTGTGTACCTCTTCATTACCCCTCCATCACCCACAGAGTAGAAAGCCAGTGCCCCAGGAAGCCACAATGGGTGGATCCTTCTTTTCTGATACCTCCCCGGAGCATCCCCCTGAGGAGGTCACTTGGAAGAGATGTGTAAGAGCAAGCACATAGACTCCCCCAAGTCTGTCATTTCTGATACTGACTTAGAGGATTCAGAAGTGTCCCCATGGTCACCCTCTGAGCATGTCTCCTTTTCAGACATCCTGGAGATCCTCAAGCAGAGGGGTGCTGGAAGTCCCTTTCCCCTTCTGAAGATGAGTCGGTATACCTGGAGGCATTTGGCTTTCGCCCCTCCACTTCTTGGGTGTCTCCACCTTTCGACCCAATCCTGGGTTTGGTGAGTTGAAAGGTGTGGGATTCTCCAGACTCAGTGGACCCTATTCCATGTAGGCCTAAAAAGTTCATTACGGCCCAGGAAAATAGGCAGTATTTAACAAAAGGGGTTCCTGTACATGCGATGGTGGTGGCAGCGGCCACAAAAAATGAGTTAGCTGAATATTCTGTATCTGTTCATTCACCAAACAAGAATTCTCATATGATGGACAGCTACAGAAAGCGTATGTTCTTCTCAGCAGCCTTTACCTTATGGTCACTGAATTATTTGTCGCATTTCACGTGACTTCAGGGGGGATCTCCTAAAAGAGCTAGGAAATACTCTGCAAGGTGCTACAGCCCAGGACTTATCTGATAAGGTTAATTCCCAGCTTGCAACCTTAACCTCCATATCTAACTCCTCCAACCTCATATCTTATGCAGCCAATGGAGTGAACAGGGCAGCAGGCACAGGAATAGCTCTTCATAGACATTCCTGGATGTGCCTTTGTGAGTTTGCTGAACCCTTCCATTCTTTCTTTACTGACAGTCCCTTTGATGGCTCATCATTGTTCGGGCCAAAAGTGAAAGAAACTCTCACCAGGAGCCAACAAGATGGTAAGACTCTGTGTGCCATTGGAGTCTGTTTTTCTGCCCCTACCAGACCTTATCCTAAAGGTCAAAAGAGCGGAAAAATGTGGTTATGCAAGTTCAAAGGAGCTTTATCTGACACTCATGGTGATCCTTCCCCCAGGGGCAGAGGGGGAAATAACAGAAGATGCTGTCAAATGGCAGACAGGGTATGCAAACCAGGGTGACAAAGATAAGTTCTCTGGTAGGCCTTTCCAGCACTCCTGAAAGGAGGCCTGCCTGTCCACTTCTGGAGGCAGTCAGGGGGAGAATATTGCTGTACCCAGAAGCCTGGCTAAATCTGACTCAAGACAAATGGGTACAGTTCATTATATCCAGAAGATACAACATTCCCATTCAATGTCCACCTCATCCGCCAAAGTATATCCCAGACATCCCACCCGGTCAAAGGGATCAAGCAACACTAGAAATCCAAATGTTGCTAGAAAAAAAGAGTCATCCAAGATGTCCCCGCAGAACAACTAGCATCTGGAATTTACTCAAGGTTCTTTTTAGTTCCAAAACAAGACATGGGACTGGAGACCCATATTGGACCTTAGCAGACTAAACAAATCAGTGAAAAAGTCAAACTTCCGGATGGTAACACTGCAGTCTATACTCCTGTTTCTGGGAAAAGACAATTGGATGTGTCATTAGATCTTCAGGATGCATACTGCCACATTAAGATGAACAGGTGCACAAGAAGATGTCTACACTTCCAGCTGAGAACCAGTTGTTACTAGTTCAGAGCTCTGTCCTTTGGACTCACCACAGCCTCCAGGGTGTTTACCAAATGCATGGCAGTAATCATGGCTCATCGGAAACGTCAAGGATTCCAGGTGTTTCCATACTTAGATGACTGGCTTCTAACTGCCACCACCAAGCAGCTACTGATCAAAGCAAGAGACTACACCATCCAGCTCTTCTCAAAACTAGGCATTACTATAAATGCAGAAAAATCTGCCTTGTTGCCATCTCAGCATATTACATTCATTGGTACAGATTTAAATACAAATGATATATTGGCAAAGCTGCCTCAAGAAAGGATCCAGACATTACACAGTCAAGTGATTATCTTACTCAACAAGAACAGAGTACAGGCAAGATTTGTCCTCAAAGTCCTGGGCTCTATGGCAGCAATGATAACACTACTTCCCATGGCACGATTTCACATGCGAATATTGCAGTGGCTACTCTTCGCCCAATGGTCCATGCAGGAGTTACCCATGTCTCACGAGATCCTCATAACACACACCTGCAAGAAGGACCTACTTTGGTGGGTTCAGGCCACTAAGGTAACAATGTGCAGATCATTTGTACTTCTCCAACCTATCGTTACAGTAACCATGGATGCATCCCAGATAGGGTGGGGGGGCATTATCTGAGACAGACAGTCCAAGGGATATGACAAGATCACGGGTACCATTTGCATATCAATGTCCTAGAGATTAGGGTGGTGCTTCTGACATTGCAAGCATTTCAGGACTCTCTTCCCATGGGGAATATTTCAATTCAGACAGACAATATGTCAGTGGTATGGTACATCAACAAACATGGGGGAACCAGATCCTACCCCCTATGTTGAGACGCCCAGAGCATGTGGCAATAGGTGATATCTTCTCAACGCTTTCTGACAGCAATGCATATCCCAGAGAAATCCAACGTTATAGGAGACAGGCTAAGCAGAGCGATTCTCATTCCTCACAAGTGGTCCCTCAATCAGGATGTTGCAAATCAAAATTTTCGCAAATGGAGCCAACCTTGCTGTGACCTTTTTGCCACTCCCTTCAATACCAAATGCAGCAACTACTTTGCCCTAATCTCCCCCCCCCAGGAGAGTCACCAAGGGACGCACTGGTTCACGATTGGCCCCTTGGTCTTCTTTATGCCTTTTCCCCATTTCCCTTGATTCCAAAGTTATCCAGAAAACAAAGTTGTTGAGTCGCAGGTTAATTCTCATTGCACCATACTGGCCTTGTCAGATTTGGTTCCTCTTTCTTTGGCCCTACCTTCAGGAGGACCCATGGATCCTGGATCCAGTGCTGGATCTTCTGACACATCAGTTAGGAATGCTCCATCCTGCCCTCCACACCCTCAAGCTGACAGCTTGGCTGCTCCACTTCTGATCCTAGCCAGGCTTCTGGAATTGTCCCCTGCAGTTTGTTACATTCTAGTCTCATAGAACAAGCAGATGACTAGGAAACTCTATCCAAGCAAATGGAAGAGGTTCTCTTGTTGGGCTAACAAAAGACATATAGATCTTGTCACAGCATCTATACCTGCAATTCTGGAATTTCTAACAGAAACCTTTAATCAAGGAGCAGCGGGAGTCACTATTTGAGTTCAGTTAGCTGCTATTTCTAATTATCATGTGGGAGAATCGCGATCTAGTCTAATGTCCCATAGACTGTGCAAAGCCTTCTTCAAGGGTACTTTTCTGTTAAGACCTCCCTTCAGAGAACCTCTTCCTCCTTTGGATCTCAATCTAGTATAATCATCTTTCACCCTGCCTCCTTTCAAACCAGCATCATCTTATTCATTTAAATTTTTATCTTGGAAAACACTCTTCCTGACAGCAATTACTTCAGCCAGGAGAGTATCAGAGTTGCAAGCCTTGTCTATACATCCACCTTATTTGATCTTCCACAAAGATAGAGTTTCCCTCAGAACAAATCCTTCCTTCTTGCCAAAAGTCTGCTCTCAAGCTAATTTAAACCAAAGGCAACAAGACAGAGTATAAACTTCAGCAACTGGATGTGCATAGACAGTTGTGCTTTTACTTGCATAGGACCAAAGAATTCAGAAAGTCAGACCAATTGTTTATTTCCTATTCAGAAAATAAAAAAGGTTTTGCAATCTCAAATGTTACCTTGTCCAAATGGTTACTGTGACCATCACATATGCCTATGATTTCCACAATAAGGAACCACCAGGGAAAATCAAAGGGCATTCAACTAGAGCGGTATCTACCTCTATTGCCTTTCATTCTAGACTTCCACTGGATTCAGTTTGTGCTGCTGCTACATGGGTTAATCCTCATACCTTTATTACTCATTATTAAGTAGATGTGGCCTCCAGGTCATCCTTTGGTTCAACTGTCCTGAAGAGTTTATTCCTTTGAGCCACACAAGAAGAAGGTGCTGGGGACTCTGTCTCAACCAGCAAGAATGAAGGTGAGATGGGACAACATAACATAAAATAGCTATGCACTCACCATAATGTTCCATGTTTGTTGTCCAGTATCTCACCTTCAGTCTTGCCATCCCCCTCCTGGAGGATCTAGAGGGCAATTCTCAGAAATTGGCAGATAAGCTCTGATTCCCTTCTTGTCGTTTCTTGTTAATTTTTATAACACTATGTTTCAGATATTATCTTTTTGAATACTGAATATATCATAGGAACCTTTATTCCTCAAATGGGATCTGGGGAACAGCCACTAAGCACCATGGGATAGGACTCTGCCTCAAGCCAGTAGAAGCTCTCGAGCTTTAGCACAGGCTGAGTTGGCTCCAAATCCAACTAGCAAGACTGAAGACAAGATACTGGACAACAAACATGGAATGTTATGGTGAGTACATAACCTCTTTTTTTGTCAAAAAACAGGGGTGGCACGTGCTATAGGACTGCAGTCTGCACATGCATGCTTGGTGTTCCTGAAACTCAACAGAACTCTAGACTGCAGTGTCGGCAGCCCAGATAGGAGGGAAGGCATCTCGGCCCTGCAGATGCTCAGAAGTCTATGTAGTGATGACTGCATAGAACAGAAGAACTCTGGACTGCATCATCTGCAGGCTGGAGCCTACTCTTGTGGGGAAATTAACCTGGAGGACAGTTGTGCCTATACTCTCATCTCATGGGGAAAACAGCCATTAGCTTGTGTGGGACTCAGGGAACTGATACTGCATTAGCTTACTCAGAAACCGGACTCAGGATAAACAATTAACTAAAGTCAGGTACTGGTGTGTGAGCTGGCACTGTATTAGGTTACTCAGACTCAGGATAAACACTAAACTAAAGTCAGGTACTGGTGTGTGTGTGTGTGTGTGTGTGTGTGTGTGTGTGTGTGTGTGTGTGTGTGTAATGTCCCAGTTGCTATATACTGGTGGCTAGAGAAAACTCAGGATACATGGTGGTGGGCTTGAACCCTGTGCCTTGGGTGCAGGTGGCAAGAGGCTGAATTCCCTACCCACCACCATTTGTAAAACATTTGCAGATTTTGCCTCATATTTGTTCTGTTCTGTTCCTCACAAAATCTGTGGTTTCTGTATGTTTTGTTCCTTAAACAGTTAGTAGTGCAGTGGTGCAGTGGTAGCATTGTTACCTAACAGCTACAGGTTCTCTGGTTTGAGCCTTGGCTAGGGTGCCTTCTGTGTGGTCTGCATGTCCTCCCTGTGTTTGTGTGGGTTTCCTCTGGGTGCTGTGGTGTCCTTACAAAGACATGTGTCTAGAGTGTTTCTCCCTGGGCCTCTGCTGAAAAATGGCTTTTGTTCCAAGTTAGACTTTCCTGGTTAACAAATGTTAAATAAATAAAAATAAAATCTGTGGTTTCTGTATTTTTTTCCTTACACAGTCAGTAGTGCAGTGGTGCAGTGGTAGCATTGTTGCCTGCCAGTTACAGGTTCTCTAGTTTGATTCTTGGCTGGGGTGCTTTCTGTTTGGAGTCTGCATGTCCTCCCTGTGTTTGTGTGGGTTTGCTCTGGTGTCCTCCCATCTTACAAAGACATGTGTCTGGAGTGTTTCTCCCTGGGCCTCTGCTGAAAATTGGCTTTTGTTCCAAGTCATACTTTCCTGGTTAACAAATGTTAAATAAATAAAAATGACAGGCATTTGAATTTCAGATTTCAGATTCTTCAGAAAGTACATGGTAACACAAAACCTTTTATTCTAGCAATTTTCTAAGTTTATAAGATGGATATTTGAAATTTGTCCCTATTTTTAGGACTGTATTCCCCCATTATTGGCTTCATCCAGGTTTTTTGTGCTAAGGTTGAGAGCTATGGTGAGAACTAAATTCACTGAATATGTTTGGGGGCTGTATTCCCCCATTATTGGCTTTGTTCAGGTGTTGTGTGCTAAGAGGTTGACAGCTATGGTGAGAACTGAATTCACTAAATGGTAGCCATTTAAGTTTCAGTCTTCCTCTCTTTCACAAAACAGCTGATATGGCATAGTGGTATGTTGCTCTGACTGTTTTGCACAGGGTCCTAGGTTCAAGTCTTGGCAATGAAACATATGGTGGTAACACAGCATTTTATTCTAGCAACGTTCCAACATTATACAAGCAATGTTTAAAATGTGTCCCTGGTTTGGGGGCTTTTGTCCTCCCCCCAATAAATTTTGGCTTTTTCCAGATTTCTTGTGCTGCAAAGTTCAGAGATACAGCTGAGAGTCGAGTAGATTTTACAAAGAGGTGAGAGCTGCAGGGGAACAACAGTTAAGTGCTGCTTATGTTGAGTCTGCTTGTAGCTTGCATTGTTAATAGAAGAATAGGAAGTGTACTTGCTTTTGATGCAGAAAGCTGTGGGTTCTACTCCCACAGTAGGTAGATGCATTGCTGATACTGTACTGCATTGTAAAGGGGGTGGATGCTGCAGTCCTTTTTGGCGAAGATTTATTCTATCAATTGTCTAAGTTTATAAGATGGATATTTGAAATTTGTCCCTATTTTTAGGGCTGTATTCCCCCATTATTGGCTTCATCCAGGTTTATTGTGCTAACGTTGAGAGCTATGGTGAGAACTAAATTCACTGAATATGTTTGGGGGTTGTATTCCCCCATTATTTGGCTTTGTTCAGGTGTTTTGTGCTAAGAGCTTGACAGCTATGGTGAGAACTGAATTCACTAAATGGTAGCCATTTAAGTTTCAGTCTTCTTTGCTTTCACAAAACAGCTGATTTAGCATAGTGATATGTTGCTCTGACTGTTTTGCACAGGGTCTTAGGTTCAAGTCTTGGCAATGAAATGTATGGTGGTAACACAGCATTTTATTCTAGCAACTTTCCAACATTATACAAGCAATGTTTAAAATGTGTCCCTGGTTTTCGGGCTTTTGTCCCCCCAATAAATTATGGCTTTTTCCAGATTTCTTGTGCTGCAAAGTTCAGAGATACAGCTGAGTGTCGAGTAGATTTTACAAGGAGCTGAGAGCTGCAGGGGAACAACAATTTAGTGCTGCTTATGCTGAGTCTGCTTGCATTGTTAATAGCAGAACAGGTAGTGTACTTGCTTTTGATGCAGAAGGCTGTGGGTTCTACTCCCACAGTAGGTAGATGCATTGCTGATACTGTACTGTATTGTAAAGGGGGTGGATGCTGCAGTCCTTTTTGGTGAATATACCTAGTAACTATGAACCTATCAATTTGCCATCCATTCCCTATTGCAATATTACTAGCAATTTATTCCTCAAGGGTAACAGGCACTTTATTTGTAGATTAAACAATGAAATATAAAGCTGTTTGCTAGCAGCAACCTCTTCATTAGTGCAGGTCTCTTTAATGTGGAATTATTTAGATGACTTTTACTTCTGCAGAGATTGTGCATATTTACTGATACTGGTGGACTGTAGAAGTTTGAGTAGACTTTTATGATGGAAATGTCCTGAATTGGGCAGTTTTATCATTATTACTGCATGCATTTTTGTATCATTGTTTACTGGAAAAATGTTCAAAACAATAAATTTAAAATGGCCTCTAACAACTGTACTGTATTGTACAAGGAATATAATTTAATACAATCAGGAAGGTGTATCAAAGAGCATGTGTATGTTTCATGTGCAAGGGGCCTATGATTTGAAAACAGCTCTAAGTTAATCTTTATCTGCCACTGGCAAAATGTATTTTCTTTGAATGTGGGTTTCAATGCTGCTTCAATTAATGTGAGTTTCAAGGGCAGAGAAGTTTTAATGCTAAGTCTATTTTCATTGTGAGACTGCATTGCTTTGTTTAGCAGATATCTATTAGTATTTGTGCTGTAAAATTCAAAATAAAACTTTCAAATGAAATCCAAATCATCACATAAGTAAATCAGTATGCACATTACAGTGTTTGTGGTAAATGGGGCAAAATAACTAAGGAATGGGACATTGGAATGGCTGCAGGGGGAGGCTCCATTCGACCATGATTTTCTGAGGGGGGAGTGCAGCAAACTCAAAGATAGCCCTGGCTGAACTATACCTCTCAACTGTCCAGATTTTTGCAGAATAAATAGATTTTTGCTTCTTATTTTTGGTTTGTTCCTCATACAATTTATGGTTTTCTGGCAAATAATTTAGGAATGAAGTCACTAAATAATGACAGACATTGAGTTTCAGACATCATAACCATCAGAAAAATGCATGCTAAAGCAAGACCTGTTATTCTATCAAATGTCTTAAGTTTATACAAGAGCAATTTTTAATACTGTTTGTATGTTCCCCCAATATATTTGGCCTTGTCCAGATTTCCTGCATTAAGAGGTTGAGAGGTGCATGCAAATAAATCACTTTATAGAATTAGGAATAGCCAAACCTCTCAACTGTCCCCAATTTTGGCTCAAAATATTGCTGTTCCCCTAATAATCCATCTGCAAAATGGCAATTTTGGAAGAAAACGTTGAGGGTTTACAATTAGAAATAACTGTAATGATCAGAGTTATAGATAACTTTTATTTCAGAAATGCATGTAGATTCTCTTATTTTGTCAGCTGCTCAAGTTAACAGTACTAATATTAAAAAGGTATCCCTTCTTTGACAGGTTCCCAGCTGTATTGTGTGGCAATTTTATATTTTTGCATCACATTTTTGGTCCATTTTTCATAAAATTGTGGTTTTCTGGCAAATCAGTGGCAAATCATTAAAGACTGAAGTTAGAAAATAATGGCAGATATTTTAGTTTCAGATTTCATACCCTTCAGAAAATTCATACTAATGCAAGACCTACTACTATTCTATTATCTTTCTAAGTCTATAAAAGCAATATTTAAAAATTGTCCTTAATTTTGGGCCTGTGTCCCACTTCTATGTATGGCTTTGTCCAGATTTCTTGCTCTGAGGTTGAGAGGTATGAGTGACAGAGCCATCACCGTCAGCCAAAGACATTTCAAACTGTGACATACTTGTTGCACCCCACTCCCCCATGTAGTAACTCTGGATGTGTCCAAGCAAGGCAAGGAGCAGTTATGCAGTGTAAGCGTACAGAGTATTCCCCCACCAAGGTAGACACAAGTACAACAGTGGCTTTCATCTGTCCTTGATTTTGCAGAATGTTCTGGTTTTCTGTAATATTTTTATACTGTTGGTTTATGCTTATTATTCAGAAAATACATGCTGTCGCAGTGCCCTGTTGCTCAGAGTTTAAGTAGCAATGATTTAATGACCATCATGTAAGCTTGTCGGAGATTGTAAGATGCAAGTAAGCTTTAATAAGCATACTGTTAAATAATTACCAACACTGAAAGCCTTTTTGTTGTTGCCATGCAGAGAATATTTACATAACTAGATAACGTATAAGCCTTAGGTACAGAAATGCATATGACAGTATTTGTAATAAAGGACAGGATTACAGTATTTTCAGAAGCTCATTACATTTGTTGGAGACTTGCAGTCATCTTTGCAGGCTTTACCCATAAACTAAACTGCCAGTCTATCATGTATGGTCCAAAACTTGTGCAGTAATCCTTTATAAGCAATTTATCTTGAGCTTGTTTCTTGTTTGCTGTTCATTTTTTACTTTGATCAAGTCTTCCCCATGAAACAAGTAGCCAGTTGTTGTCAGGCAGCAGGTCTTTTTTGGATAAGAAACATTTTTATAAGTGGGGGGTATCACAAAGATTGCTACTTTCAGCATTTTACTTAGTACTTTAATAAAGCTGAATATAAATTATAGAACTGCAGTGCAAGGAGAAGTGGTCTGAGTTAAGTGCTGCTTGTTATTTTTATACTTTATTTTGACTGGCATTCCAGTAATGTATTTAAAAAGTAATTTATTTTTTTCATGCCTCACAACCTTTGCATTTCCATCTAGATATTACATAAGCTGTCTTGTAGCTAATGTATTGAAATATTTTTTATTGTACACTTCGTTTTGTCTTGATTGGACTCTCATAATGATGGTTTGGCACCCAGGGCAGCATATGTACTTAAAGTTCCAGTTGTGGTTTTTGAGCATAGCTCCACCCCTTTCTAAATGACCACACCCCTTCATGTTGGCTCCACCCATTCAGCTGTCTCCTGCAGCTCCCCCTTTAATTTGAAGTCACCAGTCACCACTGTCAAAAACATAGAACTAGTTATCAATAATCAGTAACTGTAAAATGGCCCCTAACTCTGCCAGTAAGCCTCAGGTGGATATACAACTGAAAGAATAAAAATGAGAACACAGTTTGGATGAAGTAAAAGGAGAACTTTATTTAGCAACTAAGGAAAAAAATAAGTTATTTCGGTTGTTAAACTATTTTCAGGAGCTGTAGACATCTTCAGATCAATGTGAATGCTAGAGTAACAGTGTATCTTAATTGCATTTCTTAAGTGAAAAATGCTAAGCTACTGCAATATTCCAGCAGTTACAACAAAAATTCACTTCTCATCCATAAGCCTAAATGTGTGATGTAGTTGTCAGTCAGGTTGTGGTTGATAGGATACCGGGGTCAGTTTAAGGACAGTGTGGGTAAATAAGATAACCAAGGAATGGGGTAGGGCAAAAGAACTAATTCTGGCACCTGAATTTGGAAATAAAAAAGCTATGTGGATTATGAGTGAGGGGAGGCTCTGTGCTTTCACCCAAGTGCTGGGATTAATCACATCAAGTAGTTGAGACAGTAGACCCTTGTGTGTGTGTTTTTTTAATTGTGTAGGCCTGTGTGGCGGGTATGGTGTAAGTGATGACTAAATTAGTACCTCATGCACTGAGCTGTCCTGCTTAGAGGCGGGAAGTTAATTTCTTGTAACTGCTAGAGCTGGACTGTGACTTGAGCTTAACCCTTTTCAATTAAGAAATCCAGATAAGAAACAATGTTATTCTGCCATTAACATAGATTTGAAGAAGTCTACAGCTCTTAGAAATAGTTTATTAGAAAAAAGTACTTGTCTTGCATTTTAATTTTGTTTTAGTTATCAATAATCATTGATTTTACACTGTTTATGGTTGTTTATGGTCAAACATACTAATTTTAACTTGCTTATATTATCAGTATTGTAACAGTAACCCTACTTCTCATCCAGCAGCCTTTTTACCCACATGACATGACTTTATACTGCCACCATTTGGTGATACAGACACATGACATGACTTTATACTGCCACCATTTGGTAATACAGACACATGACATGACTTTATACTGCCACCATTTGGTGATACAGACACACTCTTACAAGAGTGCATGGATCGTGCTATCTCAAATAGAACCAAGACGTTATCCTCCAAAAAAAGGAAGCCAATCTGGTGGTCCCCTGCCATAAACAAACTGTACAACAGAAGGAAGAAACTGTTGCAAAAGAGAGTAAAATTCCATGAGTGGAGGAGCTCCCTGGTCAGCCTCCAAAACTAGCTATGAAAACAAAGTCACCACTAAATCCAAGGACAACCCCAAAGCATTCTATAGCTATGTCAAGAATCTAGATGGCAACACCCAGATCTGCTCTGAGTTACAGCACAAAGGAATGAAAATTACAGAATCAACTGATATTGCCAACATCCTGGCAGATAGGTTCAGTGCTAACTTTACCCCCCACCCCCTAAAGGGCCAATATCTATACAGGAAGAATGCAGAGTCCCTGTAATCACAACTACGCAGGTAAAAGCTGCACTCTCTAAAGCCAAAAACACAGCATCCATGGGACCGGACAACATTCCAGGCTTTGTTTTACACGAACATCAGAAGAAACTGGCTCCCCACTTAAGCACCATGTTCAATAATAGCCTCACTTCAGGCTTTGTGGCCACTGAATGATGCACAGCAACAGTTATCCAACTCCACAAAGGGGGAGCCACTACTGATCCCGGGAGCTATTGACCTATTAGCCTGACGCACCTGGTCTGCAAGGCCATGGAACGTATCATCATGGAACTCATAAACAAAGACATTGGTAACCTCCAAACTCTGGATCTCACCCAGTTCAGGTTTGTGAAAGGCAGATCATGCCTCCTGAACCTGATCGACTTCTTTGAGGCAGTCACCAAAGCCGTGGATGAGGGTAAGGTGGTTCACACAGCCTATCTTGACCTCGCCAAGGCTTTTGACACCATCCCCCATTCTGGAATTATAGCTAAACTCACCAAACTAGGTATAAATCCCTACGTCACAAGATGGGTTGCCAGCTGGCTCACTGATAGAACCCACACTGTAAAAGTTGCAGACTCCAAATCTGACCTCAAAGCAGTGACAAGTGAAGTACCACAGGGTTCCATCCTGGGACCTCTCCTGTTTGGTATCTACATCTCTGAAGTACAGGCTAACACAGAAGGCCTCTGGCTAATGAAGTTCGCAGATGACTGCAAACTAGGAGCCATAGTCAAGTCCCCTAATGATGTGGACATTCTACAGAAGGGCCTCACTGAGACAGATGCCTGGTGTCAGAGCCATGGCCTCAAGCTCAATGCCAAAAAGTGCAGTGTCATCCCCTTTGGTAAAAACTCTGTACCCATGAACTACCACACAGGCAGCAATCTAGTTAACACTGAATGCATGATAAGAGACCTTGGGACCCAGGTGGACAGTAGTCTCTCCTTTGATAGTCACATCGCCACAGTAGTCAGGAAGTCCTTCTACATGGCACACCTCATCATAAAAGGGTTCTCATCCAGGAAAAAATAGGTCATTGTTCCCCTCCACTCGTCACTCATTAGACCCATTATAGAGTACAATGCCCCTTTTGGAATGTACCTCACAAGACATCTGCAGCAGCTGGAAAGGCCACAGAAGTACCTCACAAAGAGGATTACTGGCCTCAAACAAATGCCTTATACTGACTGCCTCAAAAAACTCCAGCTTTACTCTGTACTAGCATATTGCCTACTCCGAGGTGATCACTGCCTAACATATAAAGCTATGTCAAACCCAGAGCTGTTGATCATGCTACACCTAAAGAAATCTCAATCCCTCCGAGCTACATGCTCTAGGGACCTAAACCTTGTCACCACAACAAACAGGACATGCTGGAGAGATAGATTCCTGTGCCAGACTTCCTATACTCTGGAACAAGCTACCCATCTATGTCAAGCAAAGTTCCTCATTAGCACTCTTCAAGAAAAATCGTGATGAGTGGATGGATGGGAAATAGGAAATAGGAAATACACCCCGGGGATCACTTCTGTGTCTCTGCTGGACAGTGGCACAGGAAAATAACTTTCTTGGGTGGTGTAAGCTATGGAACCTTGCTGGCTAGGCTTATGTAGGCCCTTGGGCTAATAGCCTAGTACCTATCTATGAACCTATGAACCTATGACATGAGTTTATATTGCCACCATTTGGTGAGATATAGTCACATGCCATCAGTTAATCTTCTTCTTCTTTCGGCTTTTTCCCGGTCAGGGGTCGCCACAGCAGATCACCTGTCTGCTCATGATTGGCAGTGAAGTTTTATGGTGTTGAGTTGCCAGCCCGGTGCCCAACCTTCCACAGAAGGCACACACATGCACACACTCACACCTAGGGCCAATTTAGAGTATCTAATCCACCTACAGCATGTCTTAGAGATGTGGGAGGAAACCGGAGCACCCGGAGGAAACCCACGCGACCACAGGGAGGACATGCAGACTCTACATAGAAGGCACCCCAGCCGAGGATCAAACCAGAGAATCTCTTGCTGTGAGGTGACAACGCTAACTGCTGCACCACTGCGGCCGCCCACATGTCATTAGTTAATATTGCCACCATTTGATGATACAGCCACATGACATGAGTTTATATTGCCACCATTTGGTGATAAAGCCACATGACATGAGTTTATATTGCCACCATTTGGTGACACAACCATATGACATGAGTTTATATTGCCAAAATTTGGTGATATAGCCACATGACATTAGTTTATATTGCCACCATTTGGTGATATAGCCAAATGTCATAGGCCTGAGGAAAGTCAGAGCTGGCCCTTTTCCTACAAGGGTAGATGAACTCCTGTCGGACTGACCAGTCACTGATTTGCAAGAAGTCACCTTGGGACAGGCCCATGTTCTGTTTGCATGAACATCCTAAAATGTATCATGATCCCTCAGGACCAGGTGAGAAGATCTGCATTCCTTGGGCATCATTATTTGCTGTCATGTAATACCACATCAATCAACAACAAATCTAGAATCCTCCATGAACTGTTGCCGAATCAGGATCTGGAATTAACTGGTGAAACATCACTGGATTACAACTTCATTGTTCATCTAGTTGTTCCTTAACCATCCAGATGTTATACCTCTGCCTCAAAGCTCCAAGATTCAGGGTTCAGGCCTTACCCTTGATTATTACCAGGGTTTAATTTATCAGTTTTGGGTTTCTAATATCATGATGGGAATGGACCCCATTCCAAAGTCAAGGTATTATTACTGTTCATGAAATTAGTATTGTTTCAGTCTGTGATGTAAGGTAAAGTGCTTTCCTCAGCACTTGAAATGTGCCAGAATTGCTTCATTCAGTACATGTACTGCTAGCATATCTAAGTATGATGTAAATTCTTTTTTATTAGACATGGTGCTCCTACTACTGTTTAAACTGCCTGAGTATCTTTCTTCCACATACCTCTTGCTTCTGCTTGCAAAGCCTAGTAGTTATGACTTTGTATCCCTCTGTATGTAAGGCACTATAATCACAGGGTATAGCAATTTCAATGATCAATGCTACTTTTGTCTTTTTTTCATAGACAACAGTAAACTCTCAGTTAACCAGCACCCATGGGGATTGGTAGATGCCAGATAAGTGTAGCTTCTGGTTGTTTGAGAGTTACTACTAAAAACAGACCTGACAAATACTGTGCCCTATACTGTGCCATACCATAAACACTGCATTGATTTGATTTTAATAATGAAGTACAGTGATTAAAACCCTGGCTAGAATAATCATATTTGAAACTTATATTTCTGCTAGAAAGCGTGGCATGAGGAACAGTTTTCAGTGGCACACCGAGTTGATTGGAATTGAATGAGTTGAAGAGAGAGAGAGACTGGATGCATTTAGGAAAGCAGAAGCTACTCTGTGTGAGAGATCGGAGAGAGAAAGAGTGAGTGAATGCATGTATGAAAGCTGAAGAGACTGTGTGTGTGAGAGATCAGAGAGATCGGAGAGAGAAAGAGTGAGTGAATGCATGTATGAAAGCTGAAGAGACTGTGTGTGTGAGAGATCGGAGAGATCGGAGAGAGAAAGAGTGAGTGAATGCATGTATGAAAGCTGAAGAGACTGTGTGTGTGAGAGATCGGAGATCGGAGAGAGAAAGAGTGAGTGAATGCATGTATGAAAGCAGAAGAGACTGTGTGTGTGAGAGATCGGAGAGAGAAAGAGTGAGTGAATGCATGTATGAAAGCAGAAGAGACTGTGTGTGTGTGAGAGATCGGAGAGAGAAAGAGTGAGTGAATGCATGTATGAAAGCTGAAGAGACTGTGTGTGTGAGAGATCGGAGAGATCGGAGAGAGAAAGAGTGAGTGAATGCATGTATGAAAGCTGAAGAGACTGTGTGTGTGAGAGATCGGAGAGATCGGAGAGAGAAAGAGTGAGTGAATGCATGTATGAAAGCTGAAGAGACTGTGTGTGTGAGAGATCGGAGAGATCGGAGAGAGAAAGAGTGAGTGAATGCATGTATGAAAGCTGAAGAGACTGTGTGTGAAAGATCGGAGAGATCGGAGAGAGAAAGAGTGAGTGAATGCATGTATGAAAGCAGAAGAGACTGTGTGTGTGAGAGATCGGAGAGAGAAAGAGTGAGTGAATGCATGTATGAAAGCAGAAGAGACTGTGTGTGTGTGAGAGATCGGAGAGATCGGAGAGAGAAAGAGTGAGTGAATGCATGTATGAAAGCTGAAGAGACTCTGTGTGTGTGTGAGAGATTGGAGACAGAATGTGCAATCTGATATAGACTGAGTATGGAATGAGTGCTGGCATTTTAGCGATTGGACTTGTTTGGTTTGACTTGTTCTCAGGTTGGGGAGAGAGGGAATTTATTTGTATCTTCCTTTTTAAAACTCTAAACCTCTAAAAATGTAAGGTATGTTTCTGTGGGGGGGGGGGGGCAAAGTGCAACACATGAAAAACTGAATTGTTCATTATGTGCTGTATTTCTTTGATTATTTTTTCTGGTTGCTTGAGTTCCAGTTAACAAAGAGTTTACTGTACTGTATCTGGTTTTCACACATCTATGTTTTGAACCGTTGACAATGGGTGGTCCCATGTGATATACACGTCATCATTGTTTGTATATTGTTTGTAACGCTTTCTGGTTCGTGTTTCCAATGCTTCTCAGCTATTTCAATATAGCAGTGTTCACACAATCCTCAATGCAACAGTCGCATTATTTTTTAAACAAGAAACATCTTTATTGAATTCCGACTTATGACATAGGCAATCATAGCTTTATATAAATTAAAACATAGTGTACTGGCATTGTTTCAATTGCAAACATTATACAGTAATTATAATCTAAACAGTCATTGTCAGTCAAACATTACAAAGCTCATTCTTTGCCTGCCTTCCCTTAAACCTCATTCCTGCTGCAAAACATTATTCTGCATGTATTGTTCCCACAATTACCATTTTTCTATGTAATTTACTCCTACCCTTTTCTGAAGATCCCATTTCCAATTATTTTATCTCTGTTACTATAGTTACTCCTTCTAGTATGGTTGGTTTAGACTTTGATTTCCATTTTCTAGTAAATGCTTTTTTGTCAGTTACCATAATTAAACTCAGTGAGGCCTAACTATGTCTAGGCAGTTCTGATTCTGTATCACAGCTCAAAAAATAATTTCTTTAGTTAAACCAATTTTTTATCTAGTATTTCTGACACAGTAGTCTGCAGGGAATTTTTAAAGTCTGCCAACTTGTTACACTCCATCTTTCTTTTCCATCACACCTCCAACATTTGTAATCTACCCAAGGGAAAATTCTTTGGAGTCTGCTTGGGGTATAAAAATACCTATTCAAACCCAACAAAGATCCTAAATCTTCTAGACTTTGTTGCATATCTTCCCATTGATTCTCTGTGAATTTGCATATAGATTCTGTCCTTCCAAGCCTTTCTAACCTCCTCTGATTGATTCCGATAATTATCATGCAATATTTTATATGCCCTACTAATTATCCATTTTTTAAAGCAGCTTCTGTTCTAGATTCTACTAAAACCTCTACCAGAGCTGGTCTTTCCCTTAGGATCTCCCTATTCCTTTCTCTGAAATTATTCCTTGATAGGAAAGGTCTCTAGCTTGTGGTACAAATGCATTTGTGGCCTCTTGCCATTCCATTACCTTTCCCTCTCTAATAATTTGCTTCTAATACATTAGTTCCTTTGCCAGTTTTCTCCAGTAAATTCCAGACCCCTCTTAAATATTCTCTGTAACCCTAATTGCAGTCATCCCTATCATCAGGATCTCTTTTCTCTGTTCTCATTTTGGCTTATTTCTTAGAATACTTTCTACTTCTTTATGAGTACAATATTCTGTATGTTTTTTGCTATTCTCCATAAGGATCTGCATTCAAAATGCAAGACCCTCCTTATTTCTTGAGCTTCCCTCCCTGGTTCATTATCATTCCTTTCCAGTTTGAACGCCTGTGTTATGTATAGGAGTCTTAACTGTGTAGAGCTGAAATACCTTCAAATCATGTGATCCCAAACACCTTTTTCTATTTGAAGGATTAACTTATCCCACTTCATTATTGTCCTCTTCCCCCTCCCAAATAAAATCCTTCAGCTCTTTATTAATTGCTATCCACAACTTCTCCTCTGGTTGATAAAACTATACCTGGCCTGTGTATAAATCTAAAGGAACTAAGAACATTCTCACTGCTTGTATTTTGCTATCCATATCCATAAAACAGAGCTTCCAGTTCCTCAGTTTTTGTATTATCATTTCTTTAGTCTCTTTCCACATACTCTTAGCTGCCATAACCCAATCCTTTTTAACTCATACTCCTAAGTACTTTGTTTTATTATCTCCCCTTATATATATATGGATATTGCTGACACATTTAATGTGTGGGTACATAATTTACAGCTATATCCATTGTTTTAACTTCATTAATTTTGTATCTTGGAAAGATCTGAAATGGTCTATCCTTTTCTGGTTTTGTCAGGTACAAAATAATATTATCTGCAAATAAAGAAACTTTTCTTGACTACCATACCAATTATATCCTTGAATTTCTGAGTTTGTTATTTTCTCTGCCAATGGTTCAAAATATAACACAGATAAAGGCAAAAGAGGACACTCATAGCTGTATCCACTGTTCAAACAGAACTTATCAGAGAGGACCCCCCACACACACTTTAATTTTCACCTCTGATTCCTCATATATCCTCCTAATTAACTTTATGATTGCATCAGGAAATGCAAATGCTTCCATTGCCCTGCTCATAAAATCCCACCTTGCTCTGTCAAATGTTTCTCTGCATCAAGACCCACCAACAACATCATTGTTCTATTAATGTTATCAAATGTTGGCCTCCCTCCACAATACCGCACGGATCAATATCTGTCAATGTTGGCATCGCCTTTGCCATTCACTTAGTCCTTATAGGCATAAACACTTTATAATCATGGTTAAGAATCAAAACTGGCATTTATGAAGCTGGATCTGATGGGTCTTTGTCATCTTTAGGTATTACAGCCACCACCACTTTCTTCCAGGATGTTGGCACTTTTCCATCTCTTAAAACACTGTTAAAACAAAACCTTCCAGATCTTTATCACTTTCTTCCTTCCTAGCTTCCAGACTTCCACAAGAATACCATCTATTCCTGAGGACTTTCCTGTAGATTGCTTATGCATCACCATTTTATCTCATCTCTTCCTATCCTAACTGTTAATAATTGAGCCTCATCTATCTCTAACCTTGGCATATTTAATTCTTCCATAAACAATTCCATTTGTACTTTTTCTTGATTTCTACATTTCTCTGCTTTATATAGATTTTCATAAAATTTCCAAAGTATTTCTAATACATCTACGGGATCTCTGGCTACTTTCCTCATTATAGGCTCCTTAAGCTTCACAACAACCCTTTCTGCTTTCTGTTGCCTTAGCCATTGCATTAAACGTTTTTGTTCTGTGGAGTTATCAAAAACAGCAGTTTTTCTAAACGTGTGCAAATTATCGAGGTAATCCCTTATTTTCTGTTCGGCATTCTACAGTTGCTCCTCTTCTTTTTCTGTGAGATCCCTGTAATCTGCAATACTTTAACATGTGTCAGTCCCTGTAAATAATTCTTGTTACTTCTTAACCATATTACATTTTCTTTTATTTCTACCCTATTTTTAAACCCCATTTTCATTTTATTCCCTAGCAATATTATCAGAAGAAATCTCCGTCTTCCCTAATAACTCCTGAATAATTTCCACTACCCAATCCTTAAATTCTTCTCTGTTTAACAGGTGGGAAGCGCCAATATCTCATTTTTATTTCATTACTCTGTTAAGTAAATTCCTTAATGGCTTTTGGCAAGACAAAACAACAGCAGTGACAAAGAGTCACCTCGGAATATTCACCTTTGAATTGTTATCCATGGGATAATAATTTGTATTTGTCATGCTTTATTTAGAAAGTGATTTGCCACTGTTTCATGGTCATTGTAATGTAATTGATCAATATATAGTTAAATTCCCTTTTTACAACTCTCTCTTATGGCATTATTTAGCAACAAATGATCCTTTGTTCCACATGACTTTATTACCATTTTGTTCTATTGCCATAACTGATTTGTTTTCTAAACGATTATAAACTCTGTCTGCATCAGTTTCAGTGTATAATTTGTATATTGCCAGAAGGCAAATTATTGGTCTGTAGAGCTTATGATACCTTGCATGTTCTCTCTTAAGGAGGATTATTGTTTTTCCTGTTGTTAACCAGGTTTATGTCTGGTCAGGATGTGCATCTAAGTAGTTATTGCTTGTGTTAGGCAATTCATCTGGGGCCCAGGGGTTTCCAGTTAGGTGCTTTTCTTAATTTTGCCTCCATTTCTTTGGATGTTATTTCATCCCATTTCCTATCCTCTACATCAGAGCTCCTTAACATCTTTATGTTCAGCAGGGTATTCATAAATACTTCTCCAAAATGTACCTAAATCTTATTTTTGGTGGTGTTTCTATTCCTTTTGCTTTGCTTTGTTTCCTAATTCTCTACAAAACCTTTATGGGTCAGTAATGAATTGCTTATTTTGGATTTTCCCTTTATATTTATCTGTATACTTTCTAAGCTTTTGTGTTTGTGCTGTTTTTTAGTTTATTATTGGAAATAGTATAAATAAATCCTAATCAGTTTTGATACTGCATGTTGCTTTTACCACATCTATATTTTTAAGGATTTTGATGATCTATTCCTTTTTCTACATTCTTCTAACAGTGATACTTCTTGTTTTAATTGATTTATAGTCTTCTCGAACTGACGTTTCCACAGTTGCATTCTACTTGTTCCCTTATCTGCTTTTGTTACAATATGTTTTTGTGGTAACATTTTATCCATTAATTAGTTTAGCTGCATAGTAATATATCCTGTTTATTTCTGTTATATCGCATGAATTTCTCTTAATAGTTCTGAATACTGTGTTTATCTGTTTTACCAGTCTTCTAACATTTTGGGTCTTTTTTACATTCTGTAATCTATTTCTTTCATTTATCTTATAATGTCTATCCATCTATATTAAATCAAGCGGATCCTTCCTTAGATCATTTTTCTTCTGCATTGAGAGCATCTTCTTTACTGTTTCCTGCAAGTATTCTACAGAACATTCTAGAACATGTTCTTGTGGCTTATCCTCTTCAGATATATCCTGATAAATCTTTTGCTCCTTCATATGGGGGACACATTAGCCTGTCACTCCACAACATTACCACTGGTCAGCGTTGTCACCATTTCCTGCTCCTTCCCTTGCTGTGCAGCTCCAACTGGATTTGCGTACCATTCCATACCAATCTCCTACAGAAGGCTCCAGAGCATCGCCATGTGACAAATCTTCTTCAGATGCCTCCTATCCCACCTGCTGCTTATTCTGGGGTCCCAGTATTTGACCATATTGTGACACTGCATGTGTTGGTTTCTCCACACTAAATCCTTCACTTCACAGATAACCCATCATCACTCCAATTAATATTTGTTTATCTTCTATCTCACTAATCCTCTTTCCTGCATTCCACCTTTATATTATTTTTTGTATTATGAAATTTTCCATATTTGGGTGCATTTGCCTGTATTTCTCTTCGAATATTTTGGAGCTGTATTTTTTGCATTGATTGGTGTGGCTTTCTCCCGTGCATATATATGGCACCATATCATAGCTCTTTCTTTCCTACGTCCATATATTTTTAAACCTTTCAAATAGCTTTATTTTTCAGACTTTAAATTTTCTCACTTCCTCTGTTGCTTCTTTCCAGGTGGCTCAATGTTTCTTTGCCTATATAATATTTTTGGTGATCTGTTCTGTTAAGAAACATACATTTTTGTCTATAGCTTTTGGCAGTTATTTATTTATTTATTTATTTATTTATTTATTTTATTTATTTATATTTGTTGACTGGGAGTGTCTGACTGGACGTAGGTCCATTTTCAGTGGAGGCCCGGGGAGAAAAGCTCCACAGTTAAAATAAACAGACAGTAGTTACATTGGATTACAAAGCGATTAACAATTTACATAACAATTACTTACAACATATTTACAGATGAAGAACATAGTACATCAGTAGACAACTATAATCTTTATCTGTGAAGTATATAACAGACATTAGCAAATGTTACAACAAGAAATTCCTGCTGTATAATAAGTACTAGGCTTATGAGCATCTGAGCTTGCTATAATCAAGGTAGTTAGTGGAGTGGAAAGAAAGGTAGTGGTTGGATGGGGTGGGTGATATTAGAGTGGGAGTTGCAAGGGCATAGCCACCATGTTTTTAGGTGCGCTTTTAGTAAAGTTTTGAAGTGGGTGCATGATGGTATGGAGGTAATTGTGGGTGGGAGGGAGTTCCATAATTTGGCTATGGTGCAAGAGAATAGTGCTTCACCAGCAGAGTTATTGGCTTTAGTGATCTGCAAGTGATTTTTGTTGCTGGATCTTAGTGGTCTGGTGGTGCGATAGGGTTGGTCTTGTTGTTCTTGCTCAAGTTATTTTATCTTAATCTTGCTAAATATCCTCTGTCTGGAAATTCTGGGCTTTTTGTGTAATAACAATATATAATTTCTTCCTTATCCTCAGCAGCCACTTTGTCATCTTTCTGCATCTTTCTTGGGCTGTCAGGGTTTGTTTTTGTGCATTACTATTCTGTTCTACCACAGGGGACCCATCCTCTCTCTGAACCTGGCCTAGCCCTGTGCTAGGAATGTTTCCATATCCTGAGGATTCTAGACTCCCTTTTCTCAGTCCTGCAGTCTGTGCACACACCAGCAGTGAACACTTTTCTATCCTGGGACCTGTGCACCCAGTCTTCTTTTTTATTTTTTGACCCATCTTTCTCCATGATATAAAAAAATACAGTGTGTGCGTGTGTGCGTGCGTGCGTGCGTGCGTGTGTGTGTGTGTGTGTGTGTGTATGTGTGTGTGTGTGCGTGCGTGCGTGCGTGCGTGCGTGCGTGCGTGCGTGCGTGTGTGTGTGCGTGCATGCGTGCGTGCGTGCGTGCGCGCGTGCGTGCGTGTGTGTGTGTGTGTGTGTGTGTGTGTATGTGTGTGTATATATATATATCTCAGTATCGTTTTGTGAGATTTTTATGAAAACAGGGTCCATCACTTGAAGGTACTCACCAAGAAATGAGAATGAATTCAGTTCTGGCAATACAGGGATACTATTATTGCTGATTTCCTCTTACCAAATGGACCCCTTTCCGCCTCTATTTGAACCCCTTTCATCTCTCCATTCACACCCCTGTTTGTTCTGCATGTCCACTCTCTTGATGTATGCGGGATTTCTCCAAGTACTCTCATTTCATCCTACCTCATGCTGAGTGATTAGCTAAACTAAATTATTCATGTACAATGCCCTACTCCTAACTTGTGGCCTGAGTCAAGGCTGAAAAGGATGCAATATACATCATTTCACTTACCTAGTTAACAACTACATTAATTAAATAAATAAAACATTAAGTTGTTCCAGATAGATGTAGGATTAGACAAGTCATTTGAGTATGCAATAATGGCAAAGATCAAACTATAGAATTTTGTACAGCTACCCTCGAGATTTATTAAGTTTGTTTACCTGAGTAGTACACTGATCACAACAGACCATCTGCAGGCACAGCCCTGGGTGAAGAAATTCACAAAAAAATAAAACAGAACAAGTTCACAATTTAATCACAAAAGGTAGATAATCCCATATACAATTGATGCAACATATAAATATTATTAACAGAGTAGAAAAACAAATGTGAATTAATTTTAGTAGTAAATATGAGAGGGATGTAGTCGGTGAAAAAATACAGTTAAAGTAGAAGTGATGGTTATGTATCCAGTGGAAAAGCACCTGTAGTCAGATTTTTGATGGAGGTGTCTTTTGAGTTGAGCTCTGAACGTGGGGAAAGAGAATACTTCTTTGAGGTGAGGGGGTAGGATTGCCAGAGTTTGGGTGCAAGAATGGAGAAGGAATAGTCGGAACAGCACAGTTTGGTTTGGGTGTCTGGACTGATGGAGGGAGTTAATTGGGAGAAGTTGCAGAGATTATGGGGTCGGGTTTATTATGGCATTTGGCTGTGAGATGTGGGAAGGCACCTGGCTGAAGTAGTTTGAAAAGAAGAGACCCCAGGAGTAGCTCAAATCTGAAGGAGATTGTAGCCACTGGGCTTTGGAGAGGGTGATGCAGTGGTGCTCCTGTAGGGGGAGGGATAGAAATGAATCAGCAGATTTTGTTTTCAATGGACTATAGAACAGATGAGTTTTTTAGAAGCTGTGGCTATGATAGGCAGCCCGTATTCAAGTTGAACAAGAAGGACCCCTTTGCCTACTGCAGCTCTAGATGGTCTGGAGAAAAAGAGAAGCATTTTAAAGGACCAGAATAAAAGATAACTGATCTTTTTCCTGGTGATTTCAGGATTTGAAAGTTAAGTCATTTGTCTAGCCATTAATGTAAGTATTTTAGGATGTTATTTTTATTGGGGAAACATTGAGATCTGTGGTGTTCACATTTTTGGGAGTTTTCAGCTTTTGTGAGGTTAGAGATATCTTACTTTTTGTTTTGAAGGGGTTTAGGAGTAGAAGATGGTTGTTCAGCCAGGAATTAAATAAAGGAGTAAAGGTCAGGGTTTGAATGATTGAATGTGAGGGATTGGATCAAAGAAGAACCATGTCATCTGCATAAAGAGTGATAGGAAGGTTGGCACAGATCAGAGGACAGTTTATTAACAAATATTAAAAACAACATTGGGGTGATATGGATCCTTTGGGCACTCCTCTGGTAAGGGGTACTGGAGGTGATAGGGATGAGCCTATTTTGACTCTGAAATACCATTAAGAAATACTGGAATCAGGTGACAGTGTTGGGACTAACCCTAACTTCTTGGAGGGAGTGATGTATCGGGAAGTGATCAATAAGATGAAAATCCTTAACAAGGTTTATGAAAACAGCTCCTGAAAGATTTTGTTTATCCATGTTGAGAAGGCTCTATTCTGTATCTGACCATAGTGTTGTCATTGTGCTATGTCCAGCCCAGAATCCATGCTATTTCAGAGGGAGGAAGTCATACTGTTCGATGTAAGTGGACATCTGGTTCTAGATTATTTTTTCAAGCATTTTCCCAAGTGTATGAAAGATGGAGATGGGATGGAAGCGGGAGGCATTTTCTTACTGAGGCTGTTTGGGAAGTTGTTTAACAAGAGCAGTTTTCCAAATGTCTGGCATTATATTTTGAGTAAAGCAGAAGTTACAAATATGTAGAAGCGGTGTGGCAAGGAAGTCTTTGCAAAGTGATATAAACCAAAGGAGAGGTTTGTCTGCACAAGGGGGTGCATCCAGGGGTATGTTTTCTAGTAGGGGAACAAGGTATTTTTGTGTGTAATTTTTAAAAAAGAAAAAGAGAGGGATAAAAGGAGCGGGGCTACTTGAGTTAGGGGAGAGGTACATCTGGGAGGTGGCTGAATTCCTTGATAAAGTCAGAGTCTGAGAAATGGCCATGAGAAGTCTGGGTAGTGATAGGTGAGGAGGTGAGATCAGTGAATTTTTGGCCTCGGAGAAGATTTACTTCCTGCCAGAAATGTTTGGATTTGCCTAGCAGAGCAAGTTGTTTTGTTTTTGAAATAGTTGGCTTTGTGCCTGCATATGGCTTGTTGAGCTAAAGGTAAAGGCAGTATGATTTTCTGGTGAGGGGTTCTGTCCCCATGAAGATCATGCATTATCCCTAAGTTTAAGCAGAGCTTCCAATTCAGTGGTTAGCCGGGGGGTTGCTGTGTTTGAAAAGGGCTGTGTGAGAGGGAAGAATTTGTCTTGAAGTTGAAGGAGGGTACGTCTCACAGTTGTTGCAGCTGATTTGGGGTTCTGTTAGCTGGTAACTAGAGATCAGCTGAAAGTTGGTACATGTTTTTGGAGGTTGTCTGCATTGATGGTGGATTTGGATCTGAAGGTAACTAGTCTGAGGCAGTTTTGGTGACTGATGGATAATTTGGAAAGTTACTGAGAAGTGGTCACTGAATGACGGTGGAAGAACAGATACATGGGAAATGATATGAGAGTTATTAGTGATTAGCAGATCCAGGAGGTAGTGGTTGTTGGTTTGGAGAGTTGGATGAGGAGCACAACTGACTAATTGTATAAGGTTGATATTGTCTAGGAATTTTGCTACGTCATTTCTCAGGGAACCTAGGTAGTTTAGGTTAGAACCACCTAGAATAACATTTTTATAGCTTCAGGAGGCTGAGATGATAATAAGAAAAAGGGATTTAAATTGGTTAAGAGAGGCTGGAGGACGAAGGTAGGGGACTACTATTAGAAGGTGACTGTTCTTCTGGGCGGGAAGCTTTAGAAGTACCCAGATGAGTTCAATATCTGAGGAGGCATTTGCTTGGACAATGATAATCGGTTTAAGGTTGTTTTTATAAAGAGTGAGAGCTACCTTGTCTCCTGCCAAGTCTTGTGTCTTGCAGGAGGGCAGCAAATGCTGCAAATTATGATCGTTTCAGTGACAGCTGTGATGTCAGGAGACTGGATTGTAAGGAAGGTGTTTATCAATTCAAGTTTACAATGTTGACATGAACCCAGCGTCTACTTGCTGGAGATGTCAGAGCATGGATCGAAGACATGAATATGGTTTTGCCATGGAAGTCCTTGAGGTTAGAGAAGGATTTGACTTTGCTAAAAATATTTTCTCTTTCACTGACATTAAAGGTGATATCTTGCACTTGGTTTTATCACTTGACATGGTTATCTCTGATTATGAGGTAGAATCAATGTCTTGCTCTAAACATAGGCCAGTCCGTTTTCACCAGAGATCCCTCTAGTTATGTCACTCAGAAACATTAAGAAATTCCACAGTCATCCATTTTGTGACAGAAGGTGTTTACCTGTTATCTCTCAGGGAACTCAAAGTGTAGTCACTTACTAGTCAGAGGGTATAGGAGTTAATTTTCAGCTTTTTTCTATCTGCTATAAATTAGGCACTTTTTCGCAGAGCTGTTCACTGTGCAGTGGAAGTTAGCAGTTCCTTGTATAATAGCATACTAATAAAGCTTCAGACTTTACCCTGCAATACAGAAAGGTTTTGCATGGAACTAAGCTTAGGGCAGTTAGTTATTACATCAAACAGCACTAATATTAGATCATAGCACTATCTAATATCTAACTTTAACTCTACACACCACTCAGGTGACCCCTGTAAAAGCAAGGCCCTAAATTATAATAGCCCAACCCTAATAAAAGTCCTTACAACATGGATTTGCAATTTCCTAATGTCACTATGGCTAGCTTGGCAGTTATGGGTATAATTGTCTCATGTACTCAGACAAACGTTTAATCCTTAAAGAAACCAAACCAGTATGTGAGAGATATACATACATATCTTCCTTGGAGGCAAAAATCTGTCTTAGAAATACGGTTGAACACACACGCACACATGCAGACTGTCTTATGCTGAGGAACCTAAAGAACCTCTGCATACCTCAAAGACTACCTAAGCCATCAAACACTAACACCTGTCCTTAGCAACCACTAAAGCACACACCAAAAGCAACACCTGGCACCGCACATAAGCCTACACCCAATCATCCCCCAAGAACCAAGTCTATAAGGCAAGCAAACACTTTATCTAGTAGTCTTGTCATGGGGGAGTTGTGTTGCATGAGAAGATAATGGTCCATAACTTCATAGGTGTGTACTAGGCTAATGACCCTGGAGCCTTTACAAGCCTAGCCCATAGGATGACCCTGGCATCGTGCCACCCAACCTTAGTTCCTATTTAACCTAAATTAACTAGGTTAGTTGCTTATGTGGATCCACAATATCATGGACACACTCAAGTCACTGCACCACAGGTGTGTGGCCAGGATCCACAGTATCATGGACAGATTCAGGTCACTGCACCACAGGTGTGTAGCCAGGATCCACAATATCATGGACACACTCATGTCACTGCACCATAGGTACCAATATGATTCTGTCATGGTCCTTGTTGGTGTAAATGACCTGAGATGTACTTCACTGGACTATATGAAAAGAAACATTAGGGATTTCCCTGAATGTGTGTCATAGACAGGTACATGCCTTGCACTGAACAGCATTCTCCCTTCATCAAGGATGATGTCACAGTATAAACACAAAATGACTTAATTTAATAACTGGTTTAGTACCGGGTGTCATTCCAACAGAATCTAGTATCTATCAGCATAGGAGAACAAGGTTAACAGAACCAAGCTGCTTTGCCAAGGATGGGCTGTACCTGTCTCCGCAAAGGCTTTCAAATATTGGCTAAAACTTTATCCACCCCTTAGAGCCTTTTTTAGGCAATGTCAAAAGAACAAAACTACCAACATAGCAAAAAAAAAAAAAAAAACAAAGCAGCCTTAAGGTGTTACTGCCCATTCATTATTAAAAGCTAAACAAGAGAACCCACGCCCTACAACCTCTCCTCACCCTGAAGAATGCAGACATCTCTGCTGTCAACAAGACTTGGTTTAAAGCAGCAAAGAGTACTGTGGCAGTGACAGGCAACAGTGCTTTCAGCACATTTAGACAAGAGCTGCACAGACGGTGCTAAAGGATGAGGTGTCTCAGTCTACATTCGCAGCAAATACAACTCCACAATGTTTATACTGGATGATATGCTGGACTTCCTCCATGTCCACGTCTCCATCAACAAGGTTCTTTACCATGGCCTGGCCAGCTACAGGTCACCCTCTATGACCCATGAAGCTCACAACTCTTACCCAGACCTACTAGAAGTGCTCACCATCCCACCAAACACCCTATTCATGTGAGACTTTAACCACTCCTGTATAGACTGGGAAACATATACTGCCTCTGACTCACAGGCACAACATTTCCAGGACATTATCAACACAAACACAATGGACCAGATAGTGCACACTCAAACCACATGATTAAACATATGGGACCTATTGCTCACCAACATGGGAGAACATTGCACCCCTACCCCACTCCTGCATCACATCTTCATTGGTGAGATCAGATGGCAAAGCTATCTCCCTCAGAATAAAAATCAACCCAGAAAGCCCAACTAAGCCAATAACTAATAGAACTATTATAAAGCAAACATCCTATTAAGCAACAATTTGTCAAAATTCATGGCTCCCACAAACCCTGAGAACACAGCTATCTATGCAGAGTTATTTACAGAAACCCTTTACAAAGATGTGAATGACTGCATTGAGACTGCCGTACCTACAGAAGTAAACCCAGATCCAACACCAAAACAAACCCCATTGTTAGAATCCCTACCTTAACAGGGTATATAACAATAGAAAAAAATCATGGCCAAAATTTGAAACAGCAACAATCATAGAGACAAGAGCTCTCTGATTCAACTAAACAAAAAACTAAGAGGTCTAATAAAGTCCAGCAAGACCACTTAACATGGTCAGGACTGCCTCCCAGACTAAGGACAATCACACAGTCTTCTTCAGCTATGTCAGGAACGTTAAAGGTAATACTAAGCAGTGAGCAGAACTGGTGGTAAATGGCACAACCTTCACTGACCAGGGTGACATAGCCAATCTACTAGCTGATAAAGTTAGCACTAATTTCTCCCAACAAAGTTTTAATGTCACCCCCCCCCCGTGAAATCCCTTCTAGCATTCTGCAGCTGAAAGCCCTCCAGGTGTAGCATCTCTAAGCCACTGAGCACCTGATCACTTTGGGTCCCCCCCCCACACACACACACACACACACACACACTTGTGTGAGCAAGGAATCCTCTCACTCCAGCTAAAAGCAAAGAAAACTCTAACCAGCAATCATCCAAAAATAGACTGCAGCCCCCCAGGTTTAACTCCAGGAACCTTGTTGTTGCCACTTGTGTAGTAGCTACTGAGCACCTGATCACTTTGCCCCCCCCCCCATTTGTGTGAGAAAGGAATCCTCTCGCTCCAGCTAAAAGCAAAGAAAGCTCTAACCAGCAATCATCCAAAAATAGACTGCAGCCCCAGGTTTAACTCCAAGAACCTTGTTGCTGCTACTTGTGTAGTGTAGGTGCCAGCTTTTGTGACTACTGTTATGCCTTGTTAAAATATGTTACAGTCAGCTAGAGAGCATACCCCAGGGGCAACAGCTGCAAACCTTCTTCCTCTTAGCCCACCCACACCCCTTTCATCCATTTCACTGTTGATAATTTATTTTATGTTAAGATATTGATTGTTTTTTACAGTTGCTGTAGGTGCAGCCTCGCTCCATTCGCCCTTGCTACACTCGGGCTAACTTCACTCTCCACCCACCCTCATTCCCACCCACCCCCATATAATTTCCTTTATACCTAACCACCTGTTTCCTCCTACCCAAACACTCCCCCCCTTCTTGTTCCTCACAAACACTCTAGCCTACTCCCTGCCTCCAACATAGAATCCCTACCTCCTCCACCACCTCTCTATATGCACCACTATATATAGCCATTAACTATTACCTATAATTAATATTTTAACTGCAATAAATGCGCATATCTGAATGTAGTACAAATAAATTGACAATATATAATTCCCATTCACCTTATCCATAGTCAAGAACATCATTACAGCTATCTCTGTAAAAAACAAAAACAAAAAAAAAAATCTTGCATTTTTCCCACTTTTCTGAGAGTTAAAAAAGTTCAGTTACAGGCTTGCTGTTCCTGAACTGTTTGAAAGTTTCTGTGAGGCCATTTTTGCTTGGGCTGAAGGAGGGTCTCTCTGTTGATCAGTGGCAGTGACTAACATTGAGCAGCTTCCCTGCCCCCGTAGAGGTGGTTACTGACTTGAAACTGTAGTTTTATTGGCCACTAGGGGTCATTTCCATAACTCCTTCATCTTCCTCTCTTAAAACCTAGTTGCCTCGTGGTTTGGGCATCTTTTCAGGCTTGTTGGCTGTTGGTGAAGCACCCTCCAAGAGGAAAAATGCTGAGAGAAGAAGGGAGCCACTTTTGAGATTTTAAGTATTTTTTCTCTGTTTATTTGATAAGTTTTTCTGCATAGCTGCCTAGCTTGAGCATTTTCTGGCTTGTTAAACTTGATTTATGTATTAGTAGCTGTATTTAGAGCACAACCAAAAGCTGTTTGCTGAATTTCCTGTTTGCACTTAATTTTAAATCGTTTTTTCTTAAAACTTGCATATTTTCTGTCCTTGACCTAGCACTCTTGTGTGGGGTCATTTACTGCACTGTTATAACTTGATATTACTTGTGAACCTCTGCTATCTCTGTAAAAACAAAAACAAAAAAAATCTTGCTTTTTCCCACTTTTCTGAGAGTTAAAAGTTCAGTTACAGGCTTGCTGTTCCTGAACTGTTTGAAAGTTTCTGTGAGGCCATTTTGCTTGGGCTGAAGGAGGGTCTCTCTGTTGATCAGTGGCAGTGACTAACATTGAGCAGCTTCCTGCCCCCGTAGAGGTGGTTACTGACTTGAAACTGTAGTTTTATTGGCCACTAGGGGTCATTTCCATAACTCCTTCATCTTCCTCTCTTAAAACCTAGTTGCCTCATGGTTTGGGTGTCTTTTCAGGCTTGTTGGCTGTTGGTGAAGCACCCTCCAAGAGAAAAAATGCTGAGAGAAGAAAGGAGGCACTTTTGAGATTTTAAGTATTTTTCTCTGTTTATTTGCTAAGTTTTTCTGCATAGCTGCCTAGCTTGAGCATTTTCTGGCTTGTTAAACTTGATTTCTGTATTAGTAGCTGTATTTAGAGCACAACCAAAAGCTGTTTGCTGAATTTCCTGTTTGCACTTAATTTTAAATCGTTTTTTTCTTAAAACTTGCATATTTTCTTTCCTTGACCTAGCACTCTTGTGTGGGGTCATTTACTGCACTGTTATAACTTGATATTACTTGTGAACCTCTGCTATCTCTGTAAAAAACAAAAACAAAAAAAAATCTTGCTTTTTTCCCACTTTTCTGAGAGTTAAAAAAGTTCAGTTACAGGCTTGCTGTTCCTGAACTGGAAAGTTTCTGTGAGGCCATTTTTGCTTGGGCTGAAGGAGGGTCTCTCTGTTGATCAGTGGCAGTGACTAACATTGAGCAGCTTCCCTGCCCCCCGTAGAGGTGGTTACTGACTTGAAACTGTAGTTTTATTTTCCCTTTTGGGTCTATTCCTGCTTCTTTCCAGCCCCTGCTATCAAGCACGCTTTAACGTGCTTTAGCGCGATTTAGCGCGGAGTTGCCACTAGAGCAGCATCGGGCAGCGCTGGTTAAACAAGGTTAAACTCTTTCTGGCTCCAGAAAGTCCGTTCTTCAATATTTCCCTTAGAACTGCTCTGTTAGGAACCTAAACAGTTTACACCTACACTAAAAAGTGCAGCACTTGTTCCAAATAGCTTTTTCTTCTCAAAAAGTTCAGCACTTGTCTTATAAGCATATCCCTTGTCTTATAAGCATTCTCTTAGCAGGTCAAGCACTCCCCTGCTAAGCCCACTACTTTTCTGTCTCATACCAACTCATATTCTTTCTAGCATGTTGAAGGGTCAGATGCTGGCATCCTCTCCTGCCCAGTTGGTGAATCTGGGAATTCTGAGACAATGTTACAATTGCCTCATGTACACGGACAACCCTCTCCTCCTCCCACGTAACACTAACACTTGTGAGAGATGCAGCTATTTAGCCAGACTGGAGGCTGAGCTCTCTCAACTCAGGACTGGCAAGACTAGGCAGGAGGAGAAGGCAACTACACACACCACAATACCAGTCTCACATAACTCAACCACACCACTGAATCAAACACATAAACACACTAAGACATACTCGGAGGCTCTGAGTAAAAATTTACCTAAACAGCAGAGGCCTCCAAAGCAGACACCCAAGCAACTGCAAACTCAATACACCACACAAACAACACATAAACAACAAAATCAGTGTGCAAAGCAGTCACTGCCCTTAAGGCCAAATACAACACCAAACATACTTGTCATAGGTGACTCCATAGTCAGACACACTGACGTCCGCTCACCAGACTGAGTAAGGAGAAGGTCACAGTAAGCTGCCTGTCGGGCGCTAGAATCCGCCACATAACACAAGCACTCAGGTCTCTCAACAGCAGATACAAGTACGACTCAGTCATTGTCCACGCTGGTGTCAACGACCTGAGACGCACCTCCTTGGACTACATGAAAAGAGACATTGAGGAGCTCTCTGATTATGTAGCCCAGGCAGGTATGACCCTGACCTTGAGCAGTATCCTACCTTCACCTAGAATGATGCCACAATACAGTGATAAGATGATCAGCTTTAATAATTGGCTTAAATTCTGGTGTCATTCAAAGGGGATCCAATGTCTGTCTGCCTGGGATGACATGCTGGACAAGCCACGCTGCCGCAAGGGACGGCTTGCACCTGTCACCCCTAGGCTTCCGGATATTGGCAAAGGCTCTTGCCACCCCATAGTGCCTTTTTAGGCAAGGCTCAAATTCTAAACCTACCACCCTAGAACACAAAAAGTAAAAACTAAGGGTAATGCTGCTCAATGCCAGAAGTCTCAATCTCAAGATGCACACACTCGAGGCCCTTCTCAGTATGGAGAACATCGATGTCTGTGCTGTGACAGAAACCTGGTTCAAGGCTCCTGAGAGCACCCCAGCACTATCAGGTTTCACCTCATATCATGTGTTCCGGCCCCAAAATCCGGACAACACCAAGAAAGGAGGGGGGATGTCCATATTCATAAAGGACACCCACACCTCAAGGTTGGTGGCAACGCACGATGCATCGGAGACCATCCAGGTGCAATTAACCATAGGCAAGACTGCTCTGCAATTTGTAGCATGTTACAGGCCACCCTCTCAAACTCAGGAACCTCACATGGCCTTCCTGAAAACAATGGACGGGATAAATGTATCTCCAAACACCATCATACTAGGTGACTTCAACTACCCTAATATAGACTGGAAACACTACTCAAGCCCAAACACTCTAGCCCAAAGGTTCCTGGAGTTCATAAACTCAAATGCCATGGAACAACTAGTCACCATCCCCACAAGAGGAGAAAACATACTTGATCTCATCATCACGAACATGGGATCACAATGTTCAACACCGGAAGTATACCCCTCACTGGTGAGATCAGATCATAAACTAATCTCGCTGGAGGTCCTCATCCCGCCCCCACCTGAAATAAAAAAGACCACAGTGAAAAACTTCTCAAAAGCCGACTTCACACTTCTAAAACTAGTGTGGTCTCCTTTAAGGCCCCTGAGCCAGTGGTAAACATTACTCAAACTGCTGAATCACTTACAAATGCCTTCTACCAGCACCTACAGGACTGCATGGATCAGGCAATCCCAAACAAAACTAAGACTCTTTGTACCAAAAGCAAGCGTCCAGTCTGGTGGACCCCAGCCATAAACAAGCTCTACAACAAAAGGAGGAAGCTACTACAAGATAGAGCAAAATCCTTGAAAGGTAAGACACCTTTGATCATTATAAGTAAAAACTAAGAGCTCTCATAAAATCATCCAAGGCAAATTTTGAGAGAAAAATCGCCAAGGACTCAAAAGACAATCATAAGGCCTTCTTTAGCTATGTTAGAAACCTAGGAGGAAACTCCCAGATATGCTCAGAATTAGTTCAAAATGATGTGTAGATTACTGAACCTACACACATTGCCAACATACTGGCTGACAGATTCAGTGCAAACTTCTCCCCCTCCCCAAAGGGAGAGATATCTATACCAGAGGATTGTAGTCCCCCAGACATCTCAAACGCCCAGGTGAGAACTGCTCTCTCCAAAGCAAAAACACAGCATCCATGGGACCGGATGGTGTCCCCGGCTGTGTGCTCCATGAACTCAATGAGGAATTAAACCCGCAGTTAGGACAGCTGTTTAATCTTAGCCTCACCTCAGGATACGCATGCAAGAAGTGGCGCGGCGACTGTGGTCCCACTTCACAAGGCGGTGCCTCCACCGACCCTGGAAATTACCGTCCCATTAGCTTGACAAGCCTTATCTGCAAAGCCATGGAGAGGATCATAATGGAACTCATAAATAAAGACATAGGAACTTGCAGACTTTGGATCCAACCCAGTTTGGCTTTGTCAAAGGCAGATCATGCCTTTTAAACTTGGTTGACTTTTTCAAACAGTCACCAAGGCCATTGATGAGGGAAAGGCAGTCCATACAGCCTACCTTGACCTGGCAAAGGCCTTCGACACAATACCCCACTCAGGTATCATCGAAAAACTCATCAGCTTGAATGTAAACCCATACATCACAAGATGGGTTGCAAACTGGCTAAGTGACAGAACCCACAGGGTCAGAGTTGCTGGAGCCATGTCAGACTCAAAGCCTGTCACAAGTGGTGTCCCACAGGGCTCAGTCCTGGGTCCACTCTTGTTCGGCATCTACTTTTCTGAAGTACAAGCAAACACAGGAGGGTTATGGCTGACAAAGTTTGCAGATGACTGCAAACTGGGCCATAGTCGAAAACACATCTGACACAGATATCCTTCAGAAGGGCCTCACAGAAACGGATAACTGGTGCCAGAGCCATGGCCTAAAGTTAAATGCCAAGAAATGCATAGTCATACCCTTCGGGAAAAACAAGGTTACCCCTAGCTACCATATAGGTGGCAATCCACTGAGCACAGAAGAAGTCATCAGGGATCTGGGGACCCAGGTTGACAGTAGCCTTTCGTTTGACACTCATGTTGCTAAAGTAGTTAGGAAAACCTTCTACATTGCCCACCTGATCATGAAGGGATTCACATCTAGATCAAGGGAGGTCATCGTCCCCTGTACTCATCACTCATAAGACCTATGATTGAGTACAATGCCCCATTCGAATGTATCTGACCCGACACCTGCAGCAGCTGGAAAGGCCCCAAAAGTTCCTCACCAAAAGGATAAAGGGTCTCAAAAATATGTCTTATGCTGCCCGACTGAAAGAACTCCAGCTCTATTCAGTCTCATACCGCTTGCTCAGAGGTGACCTGTGCCTGACATATAAGGCCATGTCAAACCCTGATTTGATGAATATGCTTCACCTCAAAAAATCTAGATCCCTCAGAACCACAAGGGCGGGAGACTTAAACCTTGACATGGTTATAAATAGAACGTGCTGGAGGGACAGATTCATCACCCAGAGACTCCCTATGCTGTGGAACAAAATCCCGGTACATGTGAGGCAGAGCACCTCGCTGGCCTTGTTCAAGAGGAATCTTGACCAATGGATGGGGGATCGCAGATATACCCCAGGGATTACTTCAGTGTCACTGCTTGACAGAGGCACAGCAAAATAATGGGCATAGTTTTATTCAAACTAAAGGGGTGGCGAAAGCTAAATAACTATGGGCTAAGCTTATAAATGCCCTTGGGCAGATAGCCTAGTATGAACCTATGAACCTATGAACCTATAAAATAGCAAGTATCCCCCCCCCCATATTTACTAACTCACTATCTCTGCTACCCTCTCTTAACTGGAGGATACCAATTATCTGACCAATACATCTTGGCCATCCTGCAGCTCCTTAACACATAAAATGATAGCTCTTGCACTGGCCATACTCTCCATCACTTTCATGTAGTCATATACCCAGCATTACCTGATGCATATTTAGCTGCTAAGCCCCTAACATCACTACATCTTGTAGCTACAGACAACTCCCATTAGCAAGTCTTACACTCTCATCCACCTATCACTTCAAATCTCTTACCCCTCTTAACAACAAACTCCCACATACATCTAATACAGCACTTTTAATACACCACCAATCTCACTCATTCATAGATAGTACCCTTGCATGTAACACATTCTTTCTGAAACTAGATAACATGGTTACACATATCCAACTCAACTATTAAAAACATCATTCTACCCATTAATAATCTTCACCCTACTCCTACTTTCCATCCTGTCCTCCTACCTCACCCTACTCCTACTTTCCATCCTGTCCTCCTACCTCACCCTACTCCTACACTCCATTCTGTCCTCCTAGCTCACCCTACTCCTACTTTCCATCCTATCCTCCTACCTCACCCTACTCCTACTTTCCATCCTGTCCTCCTACCTCACCCTACTCCTGCTTTCCATCCTGATCCTCCTACCTCACCCTACTCCTACTTGCCATCCTGTCCTCCTACCTCACCCTACTCCTACTTTCCATCCTATCCTCCTACCTCACCCTACTCCTACTTTACATCCTGTCCTCCTACTTCACCCTACTCCTACTTTCCATCCTGTCCTCCTACCTCACCCTACTCCTACTTTCCATCCTGTCCACCTACCTCACCCTACTCCTGCTTTACATCCTGTCCGCCTACCTCACCCTACTCTTACTTTCCATCCTGTCCTCCTACCTCACCCTACTCCTACTTTCCATCCTGTCCTCCTACCTCACCCTACTCCTACTTTCCATCCTGTACTCCTACCTCACGCTACTCCTACTTTCCATCCTGTACTCCTACCTCACCCTCCTCCTACATTCCATCCTGTCCTGCTACCTCACCCTAATTCTACTTTCCATCCTGTCCTCCTACCTCACCCTACTCCTACTTTCCATCCTGTCCTCCTACCTCACCCTACTCCTGCTTTCCATCCTGTCTTCCTACCTCATCCTACTCCTACTTTCCATCCTGTCCTCCTACCTCATCCTACTCCTACTTTCCATCCTGTCCTCCTACCTCACCTCACTCCTGCTTTCCATCCTGTCCTCCGACCTCATCCTACTCCTACTTTCCATCCAGTCTTCCTACCTCACCCTACTCCTACTTTCCATCCTGTCCTCCTACCTCACCCTACTCCTGCTTTCCATCCTGTCCTCCTACCTCATCCTACTCCTACTTTCCATCCTGTCCTCCTACCTCACCCTACTCCTACTTTACATCCTGTCCTCCTACCTCACCCTACTCCTACTTTACATCCTGTCCTCCTACCTCATCCTACTCCTACTTTCCATCCTGTCCTCCTACCTCACCCTACTCCTACTTTACATCCTGTCCTCCTACCTCACCCTACTCCTACTTTCCATCCTGTCCTCCTACCTCTCCCTACTCCTACTTTCCATCCTGTCCTCCTACCACACTCAGCTTCATAACCACACCCCATCCCCTTGGCAAACTGATTCCACAGCCAACACCACCAAACTAAAAAACTTCCCTATATCGCCATGTGACCTTACCTCCCCCCTACCCTTCTCTTACTCGCGCATTAAACTGAAAATCAAAACTAACCCCCTCTCTTCTCAAAGACAAACTAAAATAATTCATAAATTGACCAAACTCTGTCTACACCTACTCCATAAACTCACTTGCAGTGGTGATATACATCCCAATCCAGGACCCAAAACATCAATCAGGCCAAACTTAAATCAGCTAAATCCCCTACACCACAGACCTACCTCAGCTCTCCTCCTCTTATCTTAAACATTAATGTAAGAAGTATATTTAACAAAATTCATGACCTTCATGCCCTACTAGCTCTATACAAACCAGATATCACTGTGTTAACTGAAACATGACTCAAACCACAACATCACAATAATGAGATTACTGCCCCGGGTTACAACATTATCTGAAAAGAAAGATCAGAGAAAAAGGGCGGAGATGTTGCAATATTATTCCAAAATCATCTTGCCTTAGAACAACTAGATTACAATACCCATGAATTCAAAGATGTAGAACTAATCCTTGCCAAATTAAAAATAAGTTCCAACAAACATATAATTATTGCAGGTGGCTATATATCACCAGGCAATCACATCACTGTAATGGAAAGTCTGCTTAATTGGACCTCCAACTCCCTTCCACATGAAACCATACTATTAGGAAACTTCAATATTGACTGTCTTCACTGCTCCAGCCATAACCCCTCTGCCTTAATAAACCTTTGTATGCATTTACCTTCCAAAACATATAACTGCAAAAGAAAAAAATGTACTTCTGATTGTCTACTGTAAGAAATGTTAATCACTAGCATGATGTCCTGTTGTGTGTATATATGCTATATGTATGTTCGTTAATCAGCAGCATGTTGTCCTGATGTGTATATATGCCATATGTATGTATGTTCTTCTTCATTTTACTCTCATGTAAATTATTGCAACGTGGAGCTTTTCTCCCTGGGCCTCGGCTGAAACTGGACCTGTGTCCAGTCAGACTTCCCGGTAAACAAATGTAAAATAAATAATAAAATAAAAAATTCCTCCCCCAGCTATCAACAGGAAGAAGGGTCTGGTGGTGCTCGCTAAGGCCAAAAACACTGCTGCAGTGGACCCAGACAATATCTCCGGTAGCCTACTAAATAGCCTAAAACAAGACCTAGCAGAACCGCTTAAGGCACTCTTCAACTACAGCCTCAGAACAGGTTACATGCCAGGTGAATGGAGGCTTGCAACACACATCCCTCTTCAGAAGCGTAGACCATCAACCATACGCAGGAACTATAAACCCATCAGTCTGACAGGTCTGATATGCAAACCCATGGGAGTACTTATTATGGAAATTATCAACAAGGACATTGGTGACCTACAGGCACTGGACTCATCCTAGTTTGGCTTTGATAAGGGAAGGTCTTGCCTACTCAACCTGGACGACTTCTTCAAGAGGGTCACAAAGGCTATGGATGAGAGTAAAATGGTGCATACCACCTATCTTGACCTGGCAAAGGAGTTTGATACAATACCCAGCTCAGGTACTGTTGACAAACTACCAAGTCCAGGAGGATGAGGTGCCCAAAACAAAACCAATAAACAGGAGAAAAGCACCAGCAAGCCGTAACCGCCTTATAGCATTTAATGTGTTCCACAGGAAGCAAAGCACAACACAGCACAGAATGATAACGCTGGAACTACTACCAGTTCGCTTTCATCTCCAACTTCATCAGAAAAATGCCGACAGTCCAAACCCCTCCCCATTTATACCTTTGCACACTGCCAAAACTTAAAATCATGTGACACTGAATTCAATTTAAACCCTTTCCTAAGCATACATTAAAACAGGCATAATAAATACAAGAATAATAAATACAACTTTTCCCTGTTTAAAACACTTAAAATATCTAAAAACACACTTTCAAAACCTGTAGTAAATAAACAGATGGATATAAAAAAATTAATGCATGTTAAAAATGAATAAATTAATGTAAAAAAAATCAAGTAAAATCAATCTTGTTGAACAACAGTTCAAACCACGTGTGTGAAATTCATAACTTTGCTGCTCTTAATTTTAAAACAGGGGCTAGGGAGACCATGTCATTCAAACCCAGCCACCTATTGGCTTCTAATACCAGTTGCCAGTAAACCTCTCTATATTCCAACATTGTCTCCTAAGAACCACCGCTACCATCCATTACCACTTCATCTAATACAAAAAAGTGTAAGAAGCACCTTCACAGCTCAGTGTGCTTATATAATGCATTTCTGTTGCCACCCCTCTTAATGTTGTAAAGGTGTTCATATATTCTTTTCTTTAAACACTTTTCCGTCTCACCTATGTAAAATGCTTTGCATTTCTTACAGGTTGCAATGTAAACAGGTCCCTTACTTTCACAATTAAACTAGGATTTAGAGGTAACGTGTCTATTCCTGTTACTGACAGTAATTTCCGAAGTATCAGCTATAAAAGGGCATTGTTGGCATGCTCCACACTTGAAGGTACCCACTTTTCTAATTAAGTTTCCCACAAGAATGTTTTCCATAAGGTCCTTAATACATCTACCTTTTCTGAAGATGAATTTTAGTGGAACATCAAATTTTAAATTCAAGTCAGAGAGCTTGGAAAATCTGTTCCATTCCCTCTGGACAATGTCCCTAATAACATGTGCATCACCACTAAAATCAACAATAAAGGCATTCTCATAGGAGTCACTGTCCCCATTGTTCGTTACCCTTTCTTTTATACCTGTATCACCTGAATGTAAAATTGGTGTAAATCTGTCCTTCCTATGCTACAATGCGTCTTCCTGGATTTCCTTAATCAAGGTCTCGGGTATCCTCTTTCTAAAAACATACATTTTAGTAGGTCACACTCACCCAAAAAATCATTGTCATCAGAGGTCATTCGACTACCACATACATATTGACCCTTCACTAATCCTTTCTTTTGGAAGTATGGGTGGGCACTAGAAAAGTGCAAAAATGAATTACAATATGTCTCCTTCCTGTGTACTTCTGATTCAAACCCATTACTACTCTTCCTAATATGGACGTCCAAAAAGTCATTTATATGTGAATCTAAACAAATACTACTGTTGGAAATGTGTTCAAAGAAGTCCATAAATTTCTCCTCACTATCTGTCCAAAAAATACAGATATCGTCAAGGAAACATTTGTATAGTGCCCAACAATCCTTAAATACTGAATTAAACACATACTTTTGCTCCTACCAAGCCATCACTAGGTTTGCATAAGTAGGGGCACACATGGCCCCCATGGCAACTCCCTTTAACTGTCGAAAAAATTCCACTTCAAAATAGAGAAAATTGTTGTTTAATACCAGTTCCATTAAGACAGTAAAACATAAATCCCTTTTTCAGGAAAATTATTTCGGTACCTTAGAATCTCTTCAAAAAACTCTAAGCCAACTATATGGGGAATAGAAGTGAAAAGGTCCACCACATCAATAGTAATAAAAATGACTTCTTTGGTTATCTGCTTGTCCTTTACACTTTTTGAAAAATCCCATGAGTCCTTCAGCACATTACATGCACCCACAGATAGGTTCTTTAACCTGTGATCTAAATATTTAGCAATGGGTGCAGTGACAGACTGACTAGCAGCTACAATGGGCCTCAAGGGTGGTTACGGCTTGCTGGTGCTTTTTTCCTATTTACTGTTGACAAACTCTTAGAACTAGGCATAAATCCCTACATAATTCACTGGATTTCTGGATGACTCACATACAGGACCCAAGAAATCGGAATCGGTGAGACCACCTCCACCATGAAATCTATCACTAGTGGGTACCACGGTGCTCCGTGTTGGGCCCTCTTTTGTCTGACATTTACTTCTTGGAAATAAAGGTTAATGTTAAAGGCCTCTAGCTCACCAAGTTTGCAGATGACTGCAAATTGGGAGCTATCATAGATTCAGTCCTCTCATGGCAGCAACATCATACAAAGAGGCTCTAACAATAACAAATGACTGGTGCAAAAGCCAGAGATTAAAACTCAATGTAAAGAAATGCATTACAGTGCCCTTTGTGAAATCATTCACCCAAGCTAATTACTCCATAAATAAAACAGCCCAAGAGTTGACCTAATAGTTAGGGATCTAGAAACATATGTAGACAGTAATCTGTCCTTTTGACCAACATGTAGAAGAGATAGTAAGAAAATCATTCTATGCCACCCAACACATAAGCAAGGTTATGGCATCCAGCTCCAAGAAATTATAGTAGCACTCTACAAACCCTTATCAAACCTATCATTGTGTATAAGACTCCATCTGGCATGTACCTAACCAGGCACTCACAACAACTGGAATGCTCTCAAATGTTCCTCAACAGGAGAATCCAGGGTATGACTACCCTGTCCTACACAGACTGCCTTAAGGCCCTATTTCTGTACTCAGCCTCCTACAGGTTACTGAGAGACAATCTGTGCCTGGTGTACAAGGCATCCTGAGATCACACTCTAATGGATCTCTTACACATCTGAAAAACAAGTAGCACCAGAAACAATACATCCAATGAGCATTACTTCACCTGCAACATAAACAGAACCTGCTGGAGGGATCAATTTGTGTTTCAAGTGATCCACACACCATGGAATAAGCTCTCAATCAAAGTGAAGCAGTGTTCATCCCCACAGTATGGAATAAGCTCCCCACCTAAATCAAGCAGAGGTCATCCGCGCACTACGGAATAAGCTCCCCATCTATGTGAAGCAGAGTTCATCCCTGCACTATGGAATAAGCTCCTCATCTACATGAAGCAGAGTTTATCCCTGCACTATGGAATAATCTCCCCATCTAAATGAAGCAGAGGTCATCCCCGCACTATGGAATAAGCTCCATATCTAAGTGAACCAGCGTTCATCCCTGCACAATGGAATAAGCTCCCAATCTAAGTGAAGCAGAGTTCATCCCCGCACTATGGAATAAGTTCCCCGCTTTACCTTCATAATAGCAAAACACAGTGGTGCGATTGCTCATATGAGTGAATCGTAACCATGAAACTTACAACAGCAAAAGATGTAATTCTTCGAAAATCAGCAAATCAAAAAGCCAATTCACTGATTTTCGAACATTAATGTCGGAAAGAAATTAGATTGCAGCCCCCCTGCACCACCTACACCCCCCCAATTTTATTATTATAACTCCGAGATCGCACTACAGTGGGGAAAGGAACCATTTTCCGATCCTCACTATAGTGCAATCTGCCACAGTATGTGGAATATGCAATGAGCGAATCTTACTGTGCATTTACTCATTGCACATTCAAACCTTTTTACGTTCGGCGTTTGCAAACTTTGCAAACTGCCTTTTGGAAAATTGCTGTTCGCCCTTGTGCAATACACACATGTAAAGGTAAACCAAGCTCCCCATCTATGTGAATCAGAGTTCTTCCATAACTATGGAATAAGCTCCCCATCTACGTGAAGCAGAGTTCATTCCTGCACTACGGAATAAGCTCCCCATCTACGTAAAGCAGAGTTCATCCCTGCACTATGGAATAAGCTCCCCATCTAAGTGAAGCAGAGTTCATCCCCACACTATGGAATAAGCTCCCCATCTATGTGAAGCAGAGGTCATCCCTGCACTATGGAATAAGCTCCCCATCTAAGTGAAGCAGAGTTCATCCCGGCACTATGGAATAAGCTCCCCATCTAAGTGAAGCAGAGTTCATCCCCGCACTATGGAATAAACTCCCCATCTATGTGAAGCAGCATTTATCCCTGCACTATGGAATAAGCTCCCCATCTATGTGAAACAGAGTTCATTCCTGCACTATGGAATAAGCTCCCCATCTATGTGAAGCAGAGTTCATCTCCATATTATGGAATAAGCTCCCCATCTAAGTTAATAAGAGTTCCTCCATAACTATGGAATAAGCTCCCCATCTATGTGAAGCAGAGTTCATCACCACATTATGGAATACGCTCCCCATCTAAGTGAATCAGAGTTCCTCCACAACTATGGAATAAGCTCCCCATCTATGTGAAGCAGAGTTCATCTCTACACTATGGAATAAGCTCCCCATCTAAGTGAAGCAGAGGTCATCCCCGCACTGTGGAATAAGCACCCCATCTAAGTGAAGCAGCGTTCATCCCCGCACTATGAAATAAGCTCACCGGTTTACCTTCATAATAGCGAAACACAGTGGTGCGATTGCTCATATGACCGAATCGTAACCATGAAACTTATAACAGCGACAGTTGTAACTGTTCGAAAATCAGCAAATTGAAAAGCCAATTCACTGACTTTCAAACATTAATATCAAAAAAAAAATTAGATTGCAGCCCCCCTGCACCAACCACACCACCCCTTATTTTATTATTCTAACTCCGGGATAGCACTACAGCGGGGAAAGGAACCATTTTCTGATCGCTGCTACAGTGCAATCTGCCCCAGTATGTCGAATGTGCAATGAGCAAATCTCACTGTGCATTCGCTCATTGCACATTCAAACCTTTTTACGTTCAGTGTTTGCAAACTTTGCAAACTGCCTTTCGGAAAATTGCTGTTCAGCCTTGTGCAATACACACATGTAAAGTTAAACCAAGCTCCCCATCTATGTGAAGCAGAGTTCAGTCCTGCACTATGGAATAAGCTCTGCACTATGGAATAAGCTCCCCATCTAAGTGAAACAGAGTTCATCTCTGCACTATGGAACAAGCTCCCCATCTATGTGAAGCAGTATTTATCCCCGCACTATGGAATAAGCACCCCATCTAAGTGAAGCCGATTTCATCCATAACTATGGGATATGCTCCCCATTTATGTGAAGCAGAATTCATCCCCACAATATGGAATAATCTCCCCATCTAAGTGAAACAGAGTTCATCCCTGCACTATTGAATAAGCTCCCCCTCTACATGAAGCAGAGTTCATCCCTGCACTATGGAATAAGCTCCCCATCTATGTGAAGCAGAGTTCATCCTCACACTAGGGAATAATCTCCTCATCTATGTGAAACAGAGTTCATCCCCGCACTATGGAATAAGCTCCCCATCTACATGAAGCAGAGTTTATACTCACACCATGGAATAAGCTCCCCATCTATGTGAAACAGAGTTCAACCCTGCACTATGGAATAAGCTCCCCATCTACGAGAAGCAGAGTTCATCCCCACACTATGGAGTAACTTCCTATCTATGTAAAGCAGAGTTCATCCCCGCACTATGGAATAAGCTCCCCATCTATGTAAAGAAGAGTTCATCCCCGCACTATGGAATAAGCTCCCCATCTATGTGAAGCAGAGTTCATCCTCGCACTAGGGAATAATCTCCCCATCTATGTGAAACAGAGTTCATCCCTGCACTATGGAATAAGCTCCCCGTCTATGTGAAACAGCGTTCATCCCTGCACTATGGAATAAACTCCCCATCTATGTGAAGCAAAGTTCATCCCTGCACTATGGAATAAGCTCCCCATCTATGTGAAGAAGAGTTCATCCCTGCACTATGGAATAAGCTCCCCATCTACATGAAGCAGAGTGCAACCCACACTATAGAAAAGCTCCCCATCTACATGAAGCAGAGTTCATCCCCGCACTATGGAATAAGCTCCCCATCTAAGTGAAGCAGAGTTCATCCCCGCACTATGGAATAAGCTCCCCATGTAAGTGAAGCAGAGTTCATCCCCGCACTATGGAATAAGCTCCCCATCTAAGTGAAGCAGAGTTCATCCCCGCACTATGGAATAAGCTCCCTGGTTTACCTTCATAATAGCGAAACACAGTGGTGCAATTGCTCATATGAGCGAATCGTAACCACGAAAGTTGCAAGAGCAACAGTTGTAATTGTTTGAAAATCAGCAAATTGAAATACCGATTCACTGATTTTTGAACATTAATGTCGAAAACAAAATTAGATTGCAGCACCCCTACACCCCCCACACCCCTTTTATTTTATGATTCTAACTCTGAGATCGCACTACAGTGGGGAAAAGAACTATTTTCCGATCCCCACTATAGTGCAATCTGTCCCAGTACGTGGAATGTGCAATGAGCGGATCTCATTGCGCATTCGCTCATTGCACATTCAAACCTTTTTCCGTTCTGCATTTGCAAACTTTGCAAACTGCCTTTCAGAAAATTGCTGTTCGTTTTTGTGCAATACAGACATGTAAAGTTAAACCAAGCTCCCCATCTATGTGAAGCAGAGTTCATCCATAACTATGGAATAAGATCCCCATCTACGTGAAGCAGAGGTCATTCCTGCACTATGGAATAAGCTCCCCATCTACATGAAGCAGAATTCATCCCCGCACTATGGAATAAGCTCCATATCTAAGTGAACCAGCGTTCATCCCTGCACAATGGAATAAGCTCCCAATCTAAGTGAAGCAGAGTTCATCCCCGCACTATGGAATAAGTTCCCCGCTTTGCCTTTATAATAGCAAAACACAGTGGTGCGATTGCTCATATGAGTGAATCGTAACCACGAAACTTACAACAGCAAAAGATGCAATTCTTCGAAAATCAGCAAATCGAAAAGCCGATTCACTTGATTTTCGAACATTAATGTCGAAAAAAAATTAGATTGCAGCCCCCTGCACCACCCACACACACCCCTATTTTATTATTCTAACTCCGAGATCGCACTACAGTGGGGAAAGGAACCATTTTCGAATCCCCACTATAGTGCAATCTGCCCCAGTATGTGGAATATGCAATGAGCGAATCTTACTGTGCATTTACTCATTGCACATTCAAACCTTTTTACATTCGGCGTTTGCAAACTTTGCAAACTGCCTTTCGGAAAATTGCTGTTCGCCCTTATGCAATACACACATGTAAAGGTAAACCAAGCTCCCCATCTATGTGAATCAGAGTTCTTCCATAACTATGGAATAAGCTCCCCATCTACGTGAAGCAGAGTTCATTCCTGCACTATGGAATAAGCTCCCCATCTACGTAAAGCAGAGTTCATCCCTGCACTATGGAATAAGCTCCCCATCTAAGTGAAGCAGAGTTCATCCCGCACTATGGAATAAGCTCCCCATCTATGTGAAGCAGAGGTCATCCCTGCACTAGGGAATAAGCTCCCATCTAAGTGAAGCAGAGTTCATCCCTGCACTATGGAATAAGCTCCCCATCTAAGTGAAGCAGAGTTCATCCCCGCACTATGGAATAAGCTCCCCATCTATGTGAAGCAGCATTTATCCCCGCACTATGGAATAAGCTCCCCATCCATGTGAAACAGAGTTCATCCCTGCACTATGGAATAAGCTCCCCATCTATGTGAAGCAGAGTTCATCTCCACATTATGGAATAAGCTCCCCATCTAAGTGAATCAGAGTTCCTCCATAACTATGGAATAAGCTCCCCATCTATGTGAAGCAGAGTTCATCTCTGCACTATGGAATAAGCTCCCCATCTAAGTGAAGCAGAGGTCATCCCTGCACTGTGGAATAAGCACCACATCTAAGTGAAGCAGCGTTCATCCCCGCACTATGAAATAAGCTCCCCATCTAAGTGAAGCAGAGTTCATCCTTGCACTATGGAATAAGCTCTCCGGTTTACCTTCATAATAGCAAAACACAGTGATGCGATTGCTCATATGAGCGAATCGTAACCATGAAATTTATAACAGCGACAGTTGTAACTTCGAAAATCAGCAAATTGAAAAGCCGATTCACTGATTTTCAAACATTAATATAAAAAAAAAATTAGATTGCAGCCCCCCCCCTGCACCAACCACACCCCCCCTTATTTTATTATTCTAACTCCGAGATAGCACTACAGTGGGGAAAGGAACCATTTTCTGATCCCTGCTACAGTGCAATCTGCCCCAGTATGTAGAATGTGCAATGAGCAAATCTCACTGTGCATTCGCTCATTGCACATTCAAACCTTTTTACGTTCGGGGTTTGCAAACTTTGCAAATTGCCTTTCGGAAAATTGCTGTTCAGCCTTGTGCAATACACACATGTAAAGGTAAACCAAGCTCCCCATCTATGTGAAGCAGAGTTCAGTTCTGCACTATGGAATAAGCTCCCCATCTATGTCAAGAAGAGTTCATCCCTGCACTATGGAATAAGCTCCCCATCTAAGTGAAACAGAGTTCATCTCTGCACTATGGAACAAGCACCCCATCTATGTGAAGCAGTATTCATCCCCGCACTATGGAATAAGCTCCCCATCTAAGTGAAGCCAATTTCATCCATAACTATGGAATATGCTCCCCATTTACATGAAGCAGAGTTCATCCCCGCAATATGGAATAATCTCCCCATCTAAGTGAAACAGAGTTCATCCCTGCACTATTGAATAAGCTCCCCATCTACATGAAGCAGAGTTCATCCCTGCACTATGGTATAAGATCCCCATCTATGTGAAGCAGAGTTCATCCTCGCACTAGGGAATAATCTCCCCATCTATGTGAAACAGAGTTCATCCCCGCACTATGGAATAAGCTCCCCATCTACCTGAAGCAGAGTTCATACTCACACCATGGAATAAGCTCCCCATCTATGTGAAACAGAGTTCATCCCCGCACTATGGAATAAGCTCCCCATCTACCTGAAGCAGAGTTCATACTCACACCATGGAATAAGCTCCCCATCTATGTGAAACAGAGTTCAACCCTGCACTATGGAATAAGCTCCCCATCTACGAGAAGCAGAGTTCATCCCCACACTATGGAGTAACTCCCTATCTATGTAAAGCAGAGTTCATCCCCGCACTATGGAATAAGCTCCCCATCTAAGTGAAGCCGATTTCATCCATAACTATGGAATATGCTCCCCATTTACATGAAGCAGAGTTCATCCCCGCAATATGGAATAATCTCCCCATCTAAGTGAAACAGAGTTCATCCCTGCACTATTGAATAAGCTCCCCATCTACATGAAGCAGAGTTCATCCCTGCACTATGGTATAAGATCCCCATCTATGTGAAGCAGAGTTCATCCTCGCACTAGGGAATAATCTCCCCATCTATGTGAAACAGAGTTCATCCCCGCACTATGGAATAAGCTCCCCATCTACCTGAAGCAGAGTTCATACTCACACCATGGAATAAGCTCCCCATCTATGTGAAACAGAGTTCATCCCCGCACTATGGAATAAGCTCCCCATCTACCTGAAGCAGAGTTCATACTCACACCATGGAATAAGCTCCCCATCTATGTGAAACAGAGTTCAACCCTGCACTATGGAATAAGCTCCCCATCTACGAGAAGCAGAGTTCATCCCCACACTATGGAGTAACTCCCTATCTATGTAAAGCAGAGTTCATCCCCGCACTATGGAATAAGCTCCCCATCAATGTAAAGAAGAGTTCATCCCTGCACTATGGAATAAGCTCCCCATCTATGTGAAGCAGAGTTCATCCTTGCACTAGGGAATAATCTCCCCATCTATGTGAAACAGAGTTCATCCCTGCACTATGGAATAAGCTCCCCGTCTATGCGAAACAGAGTTCATCCCTGCACTATGGAATAAACTCCCCATCTATGTGAAGCAAAGTTCATTCCTGCACTATGGAATAAGCTCCCCATCTAGGTGAAGAAGAGTTCATCCCTGCACTATGGAATAAGCTCCCCATCTACATGAAGCAGAGTACACCCCACACTATAGAAAAGCTCCCCATCTACGTGAAGCAGAGTTCATCCCCGCACTATGGAATAAGCTCCCCATCTAAGTGAAGCAGAGTTCATCCCCGCACTATGGAATAAGCTCCCCATCTAAGTGAAACAGAGTTCATCCCCGCACTATGGAATAAGCTCCCTGGTTTACCTTCATAATAGCGAAACACAGTGGTGCAATTGCTCATATGAGCGAATCGTAACCACAAAAGTTGCAACAGCAACAGTTGTAATTGTATGAAAATCAGCAAATTGAAATACCGATTCACTGTTTTTCGAACATTAATGTCGAAAACAAAATTAGATTGCAGCACCCCTACACCCCCCACACCCCTTTTATTTTATGATTCTAACTCTGAGATCGCACTACAGTGGGGAAAGGAACCATTTTCCGATCCCCACTATAGTGCAATCTGTCCCAGTACGTGGAATGTGCAATGAGCGAATCTCATTGTGCATTCGCTCATTGCACATTCAAACCTTTTTCCATTCGGCGTTTGCAAACTTTGCAAACTGCCTTTCAGAAAATCGCTGTTCATTTTTGTGCAATACTGACATGTAAAGTTAAACCAAGCTCCCCATCTATGTGAAGCAGAGTTCATCCATAACTATAGAATAAGATCCCCATCTTCGTGAAGTAGAGGTCATTCCTGCACTATGGAATAAGCTCCCCATCTACATGCAGCAGAATTCATCCCCGCACTATGGAATAAGCTCCCCATCTAAGTGAAGCAGAGATCATCCCCACACTATGGAATAAGCTCCCCATCTAAGTGAAGTAGAGTTCATCCCCGCACTATGGAATAAGCTCCCTGGTTTACCTTCATAATAGCGAAACACAGTGGTGCAATTGCTCATATGAGCGAATCGTAACCACGAAAGTTGCAAGAGCAACAGTTGTAATTGTTTGAAAATCAGCAAATTGAAATACCGATTCACTGATTTTCGAACATTAATGTCGAAAACAAAATTAGATTGCAGCACCCCTACACCCCCCACACCCCTTTTATTTTATGATTCTAACTCTGAGATCGCACTACAGTGGGGAAAAGAACTATTTTCCGATCCCCACTATAGTGCAATCTGTCCCAGTACGTGGAATGTGCAATGAGCGAATCTCATTGTGCATTCGCTCATTGCACATTCAAACCTTTTTCCGTTCTGCATTTGCAAACTTTGCAAACTGCCTTTCAGAAAATTGCTGTTCGTTTTTGTGCAATACAGACATGTAAAGTTAAACCAAGCTCCCCATCTATGTGAAGCAGAGTTCATCCATAACTATGGAATAAGATCCCCATCTACGTGAAGCAGAGGTCATTCCTGCACTATGGAATAAGCTCCCCATCTACATGAAGCAAAATTCATCCCCGGACTATGGAATAAGCTCCATATCTAAGTGAACCAGCGTTCATCCCTGCACAATGGAATAAGCTCCCAATCTAAGTGAAGCAGAGTTCATCCCCGCACTATGGAATAAGTTCCCCGCTTTGCCTTCATAATAGCAAAACACAGTGGTGCGATTGCTCATATGAGTGAATCGTAACCACGAAACTTACAACAGCAAAAGATGTAATTCTTCAAAAATCAGCAAATCAAAAAGCCGATTCACTGATTTTCGAACATTAATGTCGAAAAAAAATTAGATTGCAGCCCCCTGCACCACCCACACACCCCTATTTTATTATTCTAACTCCGAGATCGCACTACAGTGGGGAAAGGAACCATTTTCGAATCCCCACTATAGTGCAATCTGCCCCAGTATGTGGAATATGCAATGAGCGAATCTTACTGTGCATTTACTCATTGCACATTCAAACCTTTTTACATTCGGTGTTTGCAAACTTTGCAAACTGCCTTTCGGAAAATTGCTGTTCGCCCTTATGCAATACACACATGTAAAGGTAAACCAAGCTCCCCATCTATGTGAATCAGAGTTCTTCCATAACTATGGAATAAGCTCCCCATCTACGTGAAGCAGAGTTCATTCCTGCACTATGGAATAAGCTCCCCATCTACGTAAAGCAGAGTTCATCCCTGCACTATGGAATAAGCTCCCCATCTAAGTGAAGCAGAGTTCATCCCCGCACTATGGAATAAGCTCCCCATCTATGTGAAGCAGAGGTCATCCCTGCACTAGGGAATAAGCTCCCATCTAAGTGAAGCAGAGTTCATCCCTGCACTATGGAATAAGCTCCCCATCTAAGTGAAGCAGAGTTCATCCCCGCACTATGGAATAAGCTCCCCATCTATGTGAAGCAGCATTTATCCCCGCACTATGGAATAAGCTCCCCATCCATGTGAAACAGAGTTCATCCCTGCACTATGGAATAAGCTCCCCATCTATGTGAAGCAGAGTTCATCTCCACATTATGAAATAAGCTCCCCATCTAAGTGAATCAGAGTTCCTCCATAACTATGGAATAAGCTCCCCATCTATGTGAAGCAGAGTTCATCTCTGCACTATAGAATAAGCTCCCCATCTAAGTGAAGCAGAGGTCATCCCCGCACTGTGGAATAAGCACCCCATCTAAGTGAAGCAGCGTTCATCCCCGCACTATGAAATAAGCTCCCCATCTAAGTGAAGCAGAGTTCATCCTTGCACTATGGAATAAGCTCTCCGGTTTACCTTCATAATAGCGAAACACAGTGATGCGATTGCTCATATGAGTGAATCGTAACCATGAAATTTATAACAGCGACAGATGTAACTGTTCGAAAATCAGCAAATTGAAAAGCTGATTCACTGATTTTCAAACATTAATATAAAAAAAAAATTAGATTGCAGCCCCCCCCTGCACCAACCACACCCCCCCTTATTTTATTATTCTAACTCCGAGATAGCACTACAGTGAGGAAAGGAACCATTTTCTGATCCCTGCTACAGTGCAATCTGCCCCAGTATGTAGAATGTGCAATGAGCAAATCTCACTGTGCATTCGCTCATTGCACATTCAAACCTTTTTACGTTCGGGGTTTGCAAACTTTGCAAACTGCCTTTCGGAAAATTGCTGTTCAGCCTTGTGCAATACACACATGTAAAGGTAAACCAAGCTCCCCATCTATGTGAAGCAGAGTTCAGTTCTGCACTATGGAATAAGCTCCCCATCTATGTCAAGAAGAGTTCATCCCTGCACTATGGAATAAGCTCCCCATCTAAGTGAAACAGAGTTCATCTCTGCACTATGGAACAAGCTCCCCATCTATGTGAAGCAGTATTTATCCCCACACTATGGAATAAGCTCCCCATCTAAGTGAAGCCGATTTCATCCATAACTATGGAATATGCTCCCCATTTACATGAAGCAGAGTTCATCCCCGCAATATGGAATAATCTCCCCATCTAAGTGAAACAGAGTTCATCCCTGCACTATTGAATAAGCTCCCCATCTACATGAAGCAGAGTTCATCCCTGCACTATGGTATAAGATCCCCATCTATGTGAAGCAGAGTTCATCCTCACACTAGGGAATAATCTCCCCATCTATGTGAAACAGAGTTCATCCCCGCACTATGGAATAAGCTCCCCATCTACCTGAAGCAGAGTTCATACTCACACCATGGAATAAGCTCCCCATCTATGTGAAACAGAGTTCATCCCCGCACTATGGAATAAGCTCCCCATCTACCTGAAGCAGAGTTCATACTCACACCATGGAATAAGCTCCCCATCTATGTGAAACAGAGTTCAACCCTGCACTATGGAATAAGCTCCCCATCTATGAGAAGCAGAGTTCATCCCCACACTATGGAGTAACTCCCTATCTATGTAAAGCAGAGTTCATCCCCGCACTATGGAATAAGCTCCCCATCTATGTAAAGAAGAGTTCATCCCTGCACTATGGAATAAGCTCCCCATCTATGTGAAGCAGAGTTCATCCTTGCACTAGGGAATAATCTCCCCATCTATGTGAAACAGAGTTCATCCCTGCACTATGGAATAAGCTCCCCGTCTATGTGAAACAGAGTTCATTGCTGCACTATGGAATAAACTCCCCATCTATGTGAAGCAAAGTTCATTCCTGCACTATGGAATAAGCTCCCCATCTAGGTGAAGAAGAGTTCATCCCTGCACTATGGAATAAGCTCCCCATCTACATGAAGCAGAGTGCACCCCACACTATAGAAAAGCTCCCCATCTACGTGAAGCAGAGTTCATCCCCGCACTATGGAATAAGCTCCCCATCTAAGTGAAGCAGAGTTCATCCCTGCACTATGGAATAAGCTCCCCATCTAAGTGAAACAGAGTTCATCCCCGCACTATGGAATAAGCTCCCTGGTTTACCTTCATAATAGCGAAACACAGTGGTGCAATTGCTCATATGAGCGAATCGTAACCACAAAAGTTGCAACAGCAACAGTTGTAATTGTTTGAAAATCAGCAAATTGAAATACCGATTCACTGATTTTCGAACATTAATGTCGAAAACAAAATTAGATTGCAGCACCCCTACACCCCCCACACCCCTTTTATTTTATGATTCTAACTCTGAGATCGCACTACAGTGGGGAAAGGAACCATTTTCCGATCCCCACTATAGTGCAATCTGTCCCAGTACGTGGAATGTGCAATGAGCGAATCTCATTGTGCATTCGCTCATTGCACATTCAAACCTTTTTCTGTTCGGCGTTTGCAAACTTTGCAAACTGCCTTTCAGAAAATCGCTGTTCATTTTTGTGCAATACAGACATGTAAAGTTAAACCAAGCTCCCCATCTATGTGAAGCAGAGTTCATCCATAACTATAGAATAAGATCCCCATCTTCGTGAAGTAGAGGTCATTCCTGCAATATGGAATAAGCTCCCCATCTACATGCAGCAGAATTCATCCCCGCACTATGGAATAAGCTCCCCATCTAAGTGAAGCAGAGTTCATCCATAACTATGGAATAAGATCCCCATCTACGTGAAGCAGAGGTCATTCCTGCACTATGGAATAAGCTCCCCATCTACATGAAGCAGAATTCATCCCCGCACTATGGAATAAGCTCTCTGTCTACATGAAGCAGAGTTCATCCCCGCATTATGGAATAAGCTCCCCATCTACGTGAAGCAGAGTTCATCCCAGCAGTATGGAATAAGCTCCCAATTTACATAAAGCAGAGTTCATCCTCGGACTATGGAATAAGCTCCCCATCTATGTGAAGCAGAGTTCATCCATAACTATGGAATAAGCTCCCCATCTACGTGAAGCAGAGTTCATCCCCGCACTATGGAATAATCTCCCCATCTAAGTGAAACAGAGTTCATCCCTGCACTATGGAATAAGCTCCCCATCTATGTGAAGCAGACTTCATCCACGCACTATGGAATATGCTCCCTATCTATGTGAAGCAGAGTTCATCCCCGCACTATGGAATAAGCTCCCCATCTACATGAAACAGAGTTCATCCCCACACTACACAACAGCAAACCAAACACATAAACACATAAAAACATACTTGGAGGCTCTAAATAAAAATCTGCCTAAGCAGCAGAGACCTCCAAAGCAGACACCCAAGCAACCACTACCCCAATACAAAACACGTGCAACACATAGCTCACAAAGCCAGTGTGCCGAACAGTCACAGCCCTTAAGGCTAAACAACACACCTGATACACTTGTAATAGGTGACTCTATCATCAGGCACACTGACGTCCCACTCACCAGGCTGAACAAGGAGAAGGTCACAGTGAGCTGCCTGTCAGGCGCTAGGATCCGCCACATAACACAAACACTCAGGTCACTCCAAGGCAAGTACAAATATGACTCAGTCATTGTCCATGCTGGTGTGAATGACCTGAGATGTACCTCCCTGGACTACATGAAAAGAGACATAGAGGAGCTCTCTGAGCATGTAGCCCAGGCCGGTATGACCCTGACCTTGAGTAGCATCTTACCCTCACCAAGAATGATGCCACAATATGAAGACAAGATGATCAATTTCAACAATTGGCTTAAGTATTGGTGTCATTCAAAGGGGATCCAATGCCTGTCAGCCTGGGATGACATGCTCGACAAGCCACGATGCTTCGCTAGGGATGGCTTGCACCTGTCAACCCTGGGCTTTCGGATATTGGCAAAGGCTCTTGCTACCCCCATAGTGCCTTTTTTAGGCAAGGCTCAAAAGACAAACCCACCTCCATAGGTATCACAAGGGATAAGAAACTAAGAGTAATGCTATTCAATGTCAGAAGTCTAAACCTCAAGATGCACGCACTCGAAACTCTCCTTAGCATGGAGAACATCGATATCTGTGCAGTAACAGAAACCTGGTTCAAGGCTCCCTAGAGCACCCCAGCACTACCAGATTATACCTCATACCATGCTTTTCAGCCCCAAAACTTGGACTGAACCACAAAAGGAGGGGGAGTATCAATATTTGTCAAAGATACCCACACCTCCAGGTTGGTGGCACAGCACGAAGCATCAGAGACTATCCATGTGCAACTAACAGTGGGTAAAACTGCCTTCCAGTTTATAGCCTGCTACAGACCACCCTCGCAAACCCAGGAACCCCACTTGGCCTTCCTGAGAACACTGGAAAATATGAAGGTCTCTCCAAGCACCATTATATTGGGCGACTTCAACTACCCAAACATAGACTGGGAGCATTACTCTTGCTCCAACACCCTAGCCCAAAGGTTTCTAGAATTTATAAACTCAAATGCTATGGAACAACTTGTTACCACTCCCACAAGAGGGGAAAATATACTGGACCTGATCATCACCAACATGGGGACTCTAAGCTCCAGACCAGAAGTGTATCCCTCACTGGTAAGATCTGACCATAAACTAATCTCACTGGATATTCACATCCCGACCCCACCCCCTGCCCAGAAAACCACAGTGAAAAACTTCTCTAAAGCAAATTTCACACTCCTCAAAACCGAGGTGGAATCCTTCAAAGCCCCCGGGCCTGTGGAAAATACAGCCCAGACCACAGAATCCTTTATAAACGCACTCTATGAACACCTTCAGGAATGCATGGATCATGCAATCCCAAATAAAACCAAGACCCAATCCTCCAAAGGCAGACATCCTGTCTGGTGGACCCCAGCCATAAACAAACTATACAATAGAAGGAGGAAGCTACTACATGATAGAGCAAAATCCCAAAAAGGGAAGGCATCTCTGATCAGTATTAGCAAAAAACTACAGGCACTCATAAAATCGTCTAAGGCCAGCTTCGAGAGAAAAATTGCACAGGACACTAAGGATAATCACAAGGCTTTCTTTAGTTATGTTAGGAACCTGGGTGGGAATTCCCAGATATGCTCAGAATTAGTCCAAAATTACAAAAAATACACCAAAGCACAGACATTGCCAACATCCTAGCTGACAGGTTTAGCACAAACTTCTCCCCCCACCCCACCAAAAGGGCAAATATCTATCCCAGCAGAGTGCTGCCCCCCTGACATCTCAGATGCTCAGGTAAGAGCCGCCCTCTCCAAAGCAAAAAACACAGCATCAATGGGACCAGACGGTATCCCGGGCTGCATCCTACATGAACTCCAAGCAGAGCTAAACCCAAACATAAAACTACTGTTCAATCTCAGCCTTACTACAGGATATGTACCCAAAGAGTGGCGTACAGCAACAGTGGTCCCTCTCCACAAAGGTGGTGCCTCAATGGATCCTGGAAACTATCGCCCCATAAGCCTGACCAGCTTGGTCTGCAAAGCTATGGAAAGGATCATCATGGACCTCATAAATAAAGATATTGGTTCCTACAGACACTGGATCCTACCCAGTTCGGCTTTGTTAAGGGCAGATCCTGCCTCTTAAACCCAGTCAATTTCTTTGAAACAGTCACCAAGGCCATTGACGAGGGGAAGGTGATCCACACAGCCTACCTGGACCTTGCAAAAGCCTTCGATACAATACCCCACTCGGGCATTATAGATAAGCTCACCAGCTTAAATATAAACCCCTATGTCACTAGATGGGTTGCAAACTGGCTCAAGGACAGAGCCCACATGGTTAGAATTTCTGGAGCCATGTCAGACTCCAAACCAGTTACAAGTGGCATCCCACAAGGCTCAGTCCTGGGACCGCTCTTGTTCAGTATATATTTCTCGGAGGTACAGTCCAACACGGAAGGACTGTGGCTGACTAAGTTCGCAGATGACTGCAAACTGGCACCATAATTGACTCTCCAGCCGACACAAGCATCCTCCAAAAGGGCCTCATAGAAACAGACAACTGGTGCCAGAGCCATGGCCTCAAGCTAAATGCCAAAAAGTGTATAGTCATCCCCTTTGGCAAAAACAAAGTGCCCACAAATTACCACATAGGTGGTAATCCATTAAGTACAGAAGAAGTAATTAGGGAACTGGGGACCCAAGTTGATAGCAATCTCTCATTTGACAACCACGTGGCCAAAGTGGTTAGAAGAACATTTTATATAGCCCACCTAATCATGAAGGGATTCACATCTAAATCTGGAGAGGTCATTGTGCCTCTTTACTCATCCCTCATCAGGCCCATAATTGACTACAATGCCCCTTTTTGGATGTACCTTACCAGACACCTGCAGCAACTGGAAAGACCCCAAAAGTACCTCACCAAGAGGATCAAAGGGCTCAAACAGATGCCATATGCTGCCTGGTTAAAGAAACTCCAGCTCTACTCAGTGGCATACCGCCTGCTCAGAGAGGTGATCTGTGCCTGACGTATAAAGCCATGTCCAACCCGGAATTAATGGACATGCTGCACCTCAGAAAATCCAAATCCCATCGAGCTACACGCTCGAGAGACTTGAACCTCAGCACTGAAATAAATAGGACATGCTGGAGGGACAGATTCATAATCCAGAGGCTCCCTTCACTCTGGAATAAAATCCCAGTCCAGGTTAGGCAGAGTCCCTCACTGACTCTCTTCAAGAGGAATCTTGATGAGTGGATGGGGGATCATAGGTTTACCCCGGGTATCACTTCTGTGTCACTGTTAGACAGAGGTACTGTATACTAACCTCGAAAAAGGGCATAGCAAAATTAATTTAAAATGGGTGGCGAAAGCCAAACACACTCTGGCTAGGCTTATAAATACCCTAGAGCAGATAGCCTAGTATAAACCTATGAACCTATGAACTATGGAATAAGCTCCCCATTTAAGTGAAGCAGAGTTCATCTCCACACTATGGAATAAGCTCCACATCTATGTGGAGCAGAGTTCATCCCCACACCATGGAATAAGCTCCGCATCTATGTGAAGCAGAAGTCATCCCCGCACTATGGAATAAGCACCCTATCTATGTGTAGCAGAGTTCATCCCCACACCGTGGAATAAGCTCCCCATCTATGTGAAGCAGAGTTCATCCATAACTATGGAATAAGCTCCCCATTTACATGAAGCAGAGTTCATTCCCGCAATATGGAATAATCTCCCCATCTAAGTGAAACAGAGTTCATCCCTGCACAATGGAACAAACTCCCCATATATGTGAAGCAGAGTTCATTCCCGCACTATGGAATAAGCTCCCCAGCTACATGAAGCAGACTTCATCTGCGCACAATGGAATAAGCTCCCCATCTAAGTGAAGCCGAGTTCATCCATAACTATGGAATAAGCTCCCCATCTACATGAAGCAGAGTTCATCCCCGCACTATAGAATAAGCACCCCATCTATGTGAAGCAGACTTCATCCCCGCACTATGGAATAAGCTCCCCATCTATGTGAAGCAGAGTTCATCCTCACACTATGGAATAAGCTCCCCATCTATGTGAAGCAGAGTTCTTCCCTGCAATATGGAATAAGCTCCCCATCTAAGTGAAGCAGAGTTCATCCCTCCACTATGGAATAAGCTCCCCATCTAAGTGCAGCAGAGTTCTTCCCTGCAATATGGAATAAGCTCCCCATCTATGTGAAGCAGACTTCATCCCGGCACTATGGAATAAGCTCCCCATCTATGTGAAGCAGGGTTCATCCCCACATTATGGAATAAGCTCCCCATCTAAGTGAAGCAGAGTTCATCCCTGCACTATGGAATAAGCTCCCCATCTAAGTGAAGCAGACTTCATCCCCACACTATGGAATAAGCTCCCCATCTATGTGAAGCAGAGTTCATCCCCGCACTATGGAATAAGCTCCCCATCTAAGTGAAGCAGACTTCATCCCTGCACTATGGTATAAGCTCCCTGGTTTACCTTCATAATAGCAAAACACAGTGGTGGGATTGCTCATATGAGCAAATTGTTACCACGAAACAGAGACAGCTGTAATTGTTTGAAAATCAGCAAACTGAAATGCCGATTCACTGATTTTCGAACATTAATGTCGAAAAAAAATTAGATTGCAGCACCCCTACACCCCCCTTATTTTATGATTCTAACTCTGAGATCACACTACAGTGGGGAAAGGAACCATTTCCCGATCCCCACTATGTGGAATGTGCAATGAGAGAATCTCACTGTGCATTTGCTCATTGCACATTCAAACCTTTTTCCGTTTGGCGTTTGCAAACTTTGCAAACTGCCTTTCGAAAAATTGCTGTTCGTCCTTGTACAATACAGACATTTAAAGGAAAACCAAGCTCCCCATCTATGTGAAGCAGAGTTCATCCACACACTATTTAATAAGCTCCCCATTTATGTGAAGCAGAGTTCATCCCTGCACTAGGGAATAAGCTCCCCATCTAAGTGAAGCAGAGTTCACCCCGCACTATGGAATAAGCTCCCCATCTATGTGAAACAGAGTTCATCCCTGCACTATGGAATAAGCTCCCCATCTATGTGAAGCAGAGTTCATCCCTGCACTATGGAATAAGCTCCCCATCTATGTGAAGCAGAGTTCATCCCCACACTATGGAATAAGCTCCCCATCTAAGTGAAGCAGAGTTCATCCCCGCACTATGGAATAAGCTCCCCATCTAAGTGAAGCAGAGTTCACCCCCACACTATGGAATAAGCTCCCCGGTTTACCTTCATAATAGCAAAACACAGTGGTGTGATTGCTCATATGAGTGAATCATAACCACGAAACTTACAACAGCGACAGTTGTAATTGTTTGAAAATCAGCAAATCGAAAAGCCAATTCACTGATTTTTGAACATTAATGTTGAAAAAAAATTAGATGGCAGCCCATCTGTACCCCCCCCCCGCACCCCCCTTATTTTATGATTCTAACTCTGAGATCATACTACAGTGGGGAAAGGAACCATTTTCTGATCCCCACTACAGTCCAATCTTCCCCAGTATGTCGAATGTGCAATGAGCGAATGTCACTGTGCATTCGCTCATTGCACATTCAAACCTTTTTCCGTTCAGCGTTTGCAAACTTTGAAAACTGCCTTTCAGAAAATTGCTGTTTGTCCTTGTGTAATACAAACATGTAAAGGTAAACCAAGCTCCCCATCTATGTGAAGCAGAGTTCATCCCCACACTATGGAATAAGCTCCCCATCTACATGAAGCAGAGTTCATCCATAACTATGGAATAACATCCCCATTTACGTGAAGCAGAGTTCATCCCCACACTATGGAATAAGCTCCCCATCTACATGAAGCAGAGTTCATCCCCACATTATGGAATAAGCTCCCCATCTACATGAAGCAGAGTTCATCACCGCACTATGGAATAAGCTCCCCATCTACGTGAAGCAGAGCTCATCCTCGCACTATGGAATAAGCTCCCCATCTATGTGAAGCAAAGTTTATCCCTGCACTAGGGAATAAGCTCCCCATCTAAGTGAAACAGAGTTCATCCCTGCACTATGGAATAAGCTCCACATCTATGTGAAGCAGACTTCATCCCCGCACTATGGAATAAGCTCCCCATCTATGTGAAACAGAGTTCATCCCTGCACTATGGAATAAGCTCCCCATCTATGTGAAGCAGAGTTCATCTCCACACTATGGAATATCCTCCCTATCTAAGTGAAGCAGGGTTCATCCCCGCACTATAAAATGATCTCCCCAGTTTACCTTCATAATAGTGAATACAGTGGTGTGATTGCTCAAATGAGTGAATCGTAACCACAAAACTTACAGCAGCGACAGTTGTAATTGTATGAAAATCAGCAAATCGAAAAGCCAATTCACTGATTTTCGAACATTAATGTTGAAAAACAAATTAGATTCCAGCCCCCCTGCACCCCCCACACCCCATTATTTTATTATACTAACTCCAAGATCATACTACAGTGGGGAAAGGAACCATTTTCCGATCCCCACTATAGTGCAATCTGCCCCAGTATGTCAAATTTGCAATGAGCGAATCCCACTGTGCATTCGCTCATTGCACATTCAAACCTTTTTCCGTTTGGTGTTTGCAAACCTTGTAAACTGCCTTTTGGAAAATTGCTATTCGCCATTATGCAATACCCACATGTAAAGGTAAACCAAGCTCCCATCTATGTGAAGCAGAGTTCATCCCCGCACTATGGAATAAGCTCCCCATCTATGCAAAGCAGCATTCATCCCCACACTAAGGGATAAGCTCCTCATCTCAGTGAAGCAAAGTTCATCCATAACTATGGAATAAACTCCCCATCTACGTGAAGCAGAGTTCATCCCCGCACTATGGAGTAAGCTCCCCATCTATGTGACATAGAGTTCATCCTCGCACTATGGAATAAGCTCCCCATCTACGTGAAGCAGAGTTCATCCCTGCACTATGGAATAAGCTCCCCATCTATGTGAAGCAGAGTTCATCCTCGCACTGTGGAATAAGCTCCCCATTTATGTGAAGCAGAGTTCATCCCCGCACTATGGAATAAGCTCCCCATCTATGTGAAGGAGAGGTCATCCCTGCACTATGGAATAAGCTCCCCATCTATGTAAAGCAGAGTTCATCCCCGCACTTTGGAATAAGCTCCCCATCTCAGTGAAGCAGAGTTCATCCATAATTATGGAATAAGCTCCCCATCTATGTAAAGCAGAGCTCATCCCCGCACTACGGAATAAGCTCCCCATCTATGTGAAGCAGAGTTCATCCCCGCACTATGGAATAAGCTCCTCATCTATGTGAGGCAGAGTTCATCTCCACACTAGGGAATATCCTCCCCATCTAAGTGCAGCAGAGTTCATCCACACACTATGGAATAAGCTCCTCATCTAAGTGAAGCAGACTTCATCCCCGCACTATGGAATAAGCTCCCGAGTTTACCTTCATAATAGTGAAACACAGTGGTGCGATTGCTCATATGAGCGAATCGTAACCATGAAAGTTACAACAGCGACAGTTGTAATTGTTTGAAAATAAGCAAATCGAAATGCTGATTCAATGATTTTCGAACATTAATGTCGAACAAAAATTAGATTGCAGCACCCCTACACCCCCCACACCCCCTTTATTTTATGATTCTCACTCCGAGATCACACTACAGTGGGGAAAGGAACCATTTTCCGATCCCCACTATAGTGCAATCTGTCCCAGTATGTGGAATGTGCAATGAGCGAATCTCACTGTGCATTCGCTCATTGCACATTCAAACCTTTTTCCGTTCGGCATTTGCAAACTTTGCAAACTGCCTTTTGGAAAATTGCTGTTCGTTTTTCTGTAATACACACATGTAAAGGTAAACCAAGCTCCCTATCTATGGGAAGCAGAGTTCATCCCCGCACTGTGGAATAAGCTCCCCATCTAAGTGAAGCAGAGTTCATCCATAACTATGGAATAAGATCCCTATCTACGTGAATCAGAGTTCATTCCTGCACTATGGAATAAGCTCCCCATCTACGTGAAGCAGAATTTATCCCCACACTATGGAATAAACTCTCCATCTACATGAACCCTTGTGCAATACGCACATGTAAAGGTAAACCAAGCTCCCCATCTAAGTGAAGCAGAGTTCATCCCCACACTATGGAATAAGCTCCCCATCTAAGTGAAGCAGAGTTCATCCCCACACTACGGAATAAGCTCCCTATCTAAGTGAAGAAGAGGTCATCCCTGCACTATCGAATAAGCTCCACATCTAAGTGAAGCAAAGTTCATCCCCGCAGTATGGAATAAGCTCCCCGGTTTGCTTTCATAATAGCGAAACACAGAGGTGCGATTGCTCATATGAGAGAATCATAACCACAAAACTTACAACAGAGACAGTTGTAATTGTTCAAAAATCAGCAAATCGAAAAGCCGATTCACTGATTTTCGAACATGAATGTTGAAAAAAATTAGATTGCAGCCCCCCTGCACCCCCCACACCCCCCTTATTTTATTATTCTAACTCCGAGATAGCTCTACAGTGGGGAAAGGAACCATTTTTCGATCCCCACTATAGTGCAGTCTGCCCCAGTATGTCAAATGTGCAATGAGCAAATCTCACTGTGCATTCGCTCATTGCACATCCAAACCTTTTTCCATTCGGCCTTTGCAAACTTTGCAAAATGTCTTTCAGAAAATTGCTGTTCGCCCTTGTGCAATACGCACATGTAAAGGTAAACCAAGCTCTCCATCTATGTGAAGCAGACTTCATCCCCGCACTATGGAATAAGATCCCCATCTACATGAAGCAGAGTTCATCCCCGCACCATGGAATAAGCTCCCCATCTAAGTGAAGCAGAGTTCATCCCTAACTATTCAAAACAAACCTTGATAACTGGATGGGAAATCACAAATTCACCCCCTGTCTGGCCCCCATGGCTCTGACAGACAGAGGTCAACAATAATTAAATTAATCCACAGCTACCTCTTTATAGGATCATAGCAGGTTAGTAGGCTATCGTCCCAGATGTCATTTCAAGCCTAGCCATTTGATCCCAATGTAGTACCGATGATACTCTAGTCAACATTCAGGAATGTATTTAGTAATGACAGCTCCATGGAGTTGTCCTGTCTAACTAATCAGGAGGTGAATTAATCTCAAATATAGATGGAAACACTGCTTCTTTTGGTTCTCACATGTTCGTTTTGCAGTCTGAAGGTGTGGAAGGCATTGCAGCCTTGCAAGGCCGGGGTACTCTCTGAGGCCTTGAACCAGGTTTCTATGACTGCACAGACATCTACATCCCCTAGTGGTTGGAGTGCTTTCAGGGTATGCAGTTTTAGTTTAGGCTCCTAGCATTTATAATCCTATTTATAATCCTAATAATAGGCATAACCCTTACTTTGCAATGATTGCCAGTTTTCACATCATCAATTTTGTTTTTGAGACCTTGCCTAAAAAAGGCACTATAGGGGAGGAAAGAGTATTTGCCAGCAGACGAAAGCCTAGTGCTGCCAGGTGCAAACCGTCTCTGGCAAAGCAGCAAGGCTTGTCGGCCATGTCGGCCATGTCATCCCAGACTGACAGAAATTGGATTCCCTTTGAATGACACCAAAAACTAAACCAATTACTGAAATTGATAATTTTTTGTTGATACTGTGGCATCATTCTAGGTGAGGGTAATATGCTGCTCAAGGCTAGCGACATACCTGCCTGGGACACATACTCAGAGAGCTCAGTCATGTCTCTCTTCATATAGTCCAGTGAGGTATGTCTCAGGTCGTTCACTCCAGCATGAACTATGACAGAGTCATAATGATAGTTGTTACCGAGAGACCTGAGTGCATACATGATCTGATGAATCCTGGCACCAGACACACAGCTGACCATGACTTTCTCCTTTTTTAACCTGCTGAGTTGACATCCATGTTTACTGACTTAAACACCATATAGACTTTCAAGGAACCCGGGGACAAAACTGGGTTGGGTTGCTCAATTAGGCTTGTAAAGACCTTGGTAATCATTAGCTTAGTAATAACCTATGAACCTAAATAAATATATTTGGGGATCAAGACTCCTTTCACAAAGTGATCTTATCAACATATGAATCAGCTTCAAGTGTGTGGCACGGCAGATGATTTTAAAATATCAGTGGTTTCTGTACAGACCTTTATGAGTAATCAAATTATAGCTGCATTTATGTGACCAGTCCATAATGGTAGCTTGACTCTGGCCTTTTTAAGTTATAGAGGACTAGTCACAAGTTAGAGCGAACTTGTAGGAAATCAATCTACCTGTGCATAAACATCATGTGAATGCTGTCATGTGGTGTATCGTACAGAAGGTTTATGAAGAAGGCAATAGTCTTGCCTTGAAACATCTCCACCACACAAATTAATTCAATTAAGTTTTCTTTTTATGTATTTATTTATTCATTCATTCATCAGGTGGCCAGCAGTGTGTGCAGCCCACATGCACAGCTATGTTCTTCTCATTTTAAATAAGTTGCAAGATCTGTTTGTGGAAACCATTTGGAACACAAGACACTCTCGCTTCCTCTGTGAAATCTCTAGCTAGCTTACCATTGGTGAATCAGGTCTATATCACGTCATCAAATGCTGAAAACAGTGAACGATGAATGATCAACCCCATTTCACTGAAAGTTGAAAATATCGACAGCTCAGAACAGAAATGTCTTTCCGAGGGAAAGAAATCACTGTTCCAACAACAAAAAAAAAAGTAAACAGTTAAAACACATACACACCTACCTTAACCCTACTTCTAACCAAAAATAAAAAAGTAAACAGTTGAAAACATATATCCACCTAACTTAACCCTACTTCTAACCCCCCCCACAAAAAGTAAACATATATACACTTAACTAAACCCTACTTCTAACCCTAAAGTGCACACTAAATGCATTACTAGATATGCACTTACCTTAACCTGCACCCTAACCCTAAGGTCAGTAACTATTGCACATTTACGTTTGGGAGCCATACCAGATAAGGGAATCTGTGAGACTGCACTACAGTGCAAAACACGGCAAACTAACGAAGCGGCCAAGCAACTTCTTTCCCAGGGAAAGAATTCGCTGAAAAGCCGCTTTGCTATTTTGCCTGTTCGCTATTTACAGTTCGGTGAAAACACATTTGATAGAATGCATTTTCAATAACATAATAGACACCTGGTGAATCTATGAAAACTTTGGACTTCTGTTGGCCAAAATATGAGTACGCCAACTGTGAGAAACCATGAATGTGGTTTAATGTCTCCACTTTATGTACTGCAGACTAGATCCAGACCCTACCAAGCTTGTTAATTCCTGCTTGGATCTGTTTATCACAGTAATTTTCCACACAGTGAGGGCTACTTTGTGAAATTAGGTATTTCTAACTGTCTTAAAAAGATTTTTTAGTTGTCTAATTTTTAAGAATCCAATCTTGGATCTTTATGAATTGAAGATCTACAGATTATCAATAAGGTTGTTTACAGAAAAGTGTATTTATCCCTTGAGCAAGCCTTATAGATCAACTTGCACTGCTGGCAATCTGAGTTTGGTAATGCTCTTTAGGCTGGGGGAGTGCATAAAAATGTATCCCTGCTTAGAGTCTGGCAGTTGGCGTAGAGGATTAAGGAGCTTTTAACGAGCTGTTTCTTGTGGTTCAGTGGTGCAAGGTTTGATTCCCTCAGCCCCCACTGTCTAGTTGTGTGACTCTAAGTAAGTCACTTAACCAGACACCACCCCAGGGATGAGTCTGGAAAAGCTCCATGGAGATCAGTGCTCTACCCTGGAAAACAAATAAATAAATAAACATCTAACTATGCCTTGTGACACAAAGCTCAATTCTGTAACATACATAATAAACAAATAAATAAACACTTACCCATGCCTTGTGAGACAAGGCTCAATTCTGTAACATGCATAATAAACAAATATATAAATAAATGCTTATCCATGCCTTGTGAGATGAGGTTCAATGCTGAAACGTACATGACAAACAAATAAATAAATATGTACTTACCCATGCCTTGTGAGATGAGGTTCAGTGCTGTAACACACATGATAAACAAATAAATAAATACTTACCCATGCCTTGTGAGATGAGGGTCAATGCTGTAACATACATGAGAAACAAATAAATAAATAAATACTTACCCATGCCTTGTGAGATGAGGTTCAACGCTGTAACACATATGATAAACAAATAAATAAATACTTACCCATGCCTTCTGAGACGAGGTTCAATGCTGTAACGTACATGACAAACGAATAAATAAATAAATATTTACCCATGCCTTGTGAGACAAGGTTTGGTGCTGTAACGTACATGACAAGCAATAAATAAATACTTACCCATGCCTTGTGAGACAAGGTTCAATGCTGTAATCTACATAATAAACAGATAAATAAATTAATACTTACCCATGCCTTGTGAGATGAGGTTCAATGCTGTAACGTACATGACAAACAAATAAATACTTACCCATGCCTTGTGAGATGAGTTTTAATGCTGTAACGTACATGACAAACAAATAAATAAATACTTACCCATGCCTTGTGAGACAAGGTTCAATGTTGTAACGTACATGACAAACAAATAAATAAGTACTTACCCATGCCTTGTGAGATGAGGTTCAATGCTGTAACGTACATGACAAACAAATAAATAAGTATCTACCCATGCCTTGTGAGATGAGGTTCAATGCTGTAATGTACATTACAAACAAATAAATAAATACTTACCCATGCCTTGTGAGATGAGGTTTAATGCTGTAACGTACATGACAAACAAACAAATAAATAAATAAATATTTACCCATGCCTTGTGAAGCAACGTTCATTTCTGTAACGTACATGACAAACAAATAAATAAATAAATACTTACCCGAGCCGTGTGAGACAAGGTTCATTGCTGTAACGTACATGACAAACAAATAAATAAATAAATACTTACCCGTGCTGTGTGAGACAAGGTTCAATGCTGTAACGTACATGACAAACAAATAAATACTTACCCATGCCTTGTGAGACAAGGTTCAATGCTGTAACGTACATGACAAACAAATAAATAAATACTTTTATGAGATGAGGTTTAATGCTGTAACATACATGACAAATAAACAAATATTTACCCATGCCTTGTGAGACAAGGTTCATTGCTGTAACGTACATGACAAACAAATAAATAAATAAATACCTACCTGTGCCGTGTGAGACAAGGTTCATTGCTGTAACGTACATGACAAATAAATAAATACCCATGCTTTGTGAGACAAGGTTCAGTACTATAATGTATAAGTGTCTAGTTATTCTTCCATAGAAGTGATGCTAAATGAACCCAAAGACCATCTTCTTGCAGAGGTCCTACCTAACCCAATTCAAGTGTAACTTGGATAATTCGATGAGGAACAGGAAATTCATCCCTGGTTTGGCACCTGCATCTCTTCATGGACATATGCAGTCTTTAAATGTTTCATCTTCCAAGCCACTGCTTGTAAATGTTTTATCTCCCATACCCCTATTTACACTTAAAAAGGGTACCATAACTTTTCAGAGATTTGGGATGCATGGCTAGGCTTAAAAAGGCCCTTGTGGTCATTAGCCTAGTAAACACCTATGAAGATATTATGGCCTCTTTTGCACTGTCAGTGGAACTTTCACTCTATACATAGAGAGCTCTGTTCCTGTTTACAGATGATCTCTCTGTGGTGTGACAGAATTCATAATATTCCACTTTGTTCCTTTTTGATTTCTACCAGATTTCATACAGCAGCTCAAGGGATCCTGCGCAATCACCTGCATCCTCATTGTGGATTTACTAAGGCAGTTGTTCATCCATCCCGTGTTCCACGTTAACAGAGACTGAGGCAGTGCTGAGCTTGCCTGGTTCATCCATCCCAAGTTCCATGTTAACAGAGATTGAGGCAGTGCTGAGCTCGCCTTGTTCATCCATCCCAAGTTCCATGTTAACAGAGACTGAGGCAGTGCTGAGCTCGCCTGGTTCATCCATCCCAAGTTCCATGTTAACAGAGACTGAGGCAGTGCTGAGCTCACCTTGTTCATCCATCCCAAGTTCCATGTTAACAGAGACTGAGGCAGTGCTGAGCTCGCCTGGTTCATCCATCCCAAGTTCCATGTTAACAGAGACTGAGGCAGTGCTGAGCTCGCCTGGTTCATCCATCCCAAATTCCATGTTAACAGAGACCGAGGCAGTGCTGAGCTCGCCTTGTTCATCCATCCCAAGTTCCATGTTAACAGAGACCGAGGCAGTACTGAGTTCGCCTTGTTCATCCATCTCAAGTTCCATGTTTGTCTCCTTGTATTGTCTGATTTCTATAGGGAGAATAGTTCAGCAATTACACTTCAAATGTACAGCATTGGAGTGGTCAGAGACAATGTGCCTACAGTCAAGGACCAAGTATTAGCCATTATTAAATAATTTTATTTTCATCTCTTAGGAATGTCTCCAGAATTCCAAGTGTCAGCCATTTTTAAATAATTTTATTTTCAAATCTTAAGAACATCTCCAGAATTAAGCACCTAGTATCATGGAGACAGTGATCCATGCCTTGGTATCTTTATGGTTTGACTACTACAATGTTCTATACCTACAGACCTCTGAAACTGACCTTCCCCTTTGGCAGTAAATACACATCTCCACAGTCAGGGCACAAATAAGTGCCCTTTGATAAGGTTATTTCACCTCCATGCCATAGGAGTTGTACTGGATGCCAGTGATGGCCCAGTCCAGCCCAGTCAGTAAGACCGTTGTTATTTTTAGTATCATGTATGACCACAGTGCTCACAACTTTAAACAACTATTGGTTCCCATGTGCTACTCTGTCAGCCCTGGTCAGCAAAGGAGAGGTGGCTAGTAGTTCCACATATCGATCTGGAAACAGGTGACTGACATTCTTTTGCAACTCAAGCTTCAGCACTACAGAACTCACTGTCATCCACCTGCAGGTTTCTGAGACTCACTGTGCCTCAACTGCAGGTTTCTGAGACTCGCTCTCCTCCCTCCTGCAGGTTTCTGAGACACACTGTCCTCCCACCTGCAGGTTTTAAAGACTCACTGTCCTCCCACATGCAGGTTTCTGAGATGCACTGTCCTCCCACATGCAGGTTTCTGAGACTCACTGTCCTCCCACCTACAGGTTTTGAGATTCACTGTCCTCCCACCTGCAAGTTTCTGAGATTCACTGTCCTCCACCTGCAGGTTTCTAAGACTCACTGTCCTTCCACTTGCAGGTTTCTGAGACTCACTGTCCTCCAAGTACGTTTCAAGACACACTGTCCTTCCACCTGCTGGTTTCTGAGACTCACTATCCTCCCACCTGCAGATTTCTGACTCACTGTCCTCCACCTGCAGGTTTCTGAGACTCACTGTCCTCCACCTGCAGGTTTCTGAGACTCACTGTCCTCCAACAGCAGGTTTATGAAATTAACTGTCCTCCACCTGCACGTTTCTGAGACTCACTGTCCTCCACCTGCAGGTTTCTTAGAATCACTGTCCTCCCACCTGCAGGTTTCTGAGACTCACTGTCCTCCACCTGTAGATTTCTGAGACTCAGTGTTCTCCCACATGCAGGTTTCTAAGACTCACTGTCCTTCCACCTGCAGGTTTCTGAGACTCACTGTCCTCCACCTGCAGGTTTCTGAAACTAACTGTCCTCCACCTGCACGTTTCTGAGACTCACTGTCCTCCATCTGCAGGTTTCTGAGACTCACTGTCCTCCCACCTGCAGGTCTCTGAGACTCACTGTCCTCCCATCTGCAGGTTTCTCAGACTCACTGTCCTCCACCTGCAGGTTTTGAGTTTCACTGTCCTCCCACCTGCAGGTTTCTGAGACTCACTGTCCTCCACCTGCAGATTTCTGAGACTCACTGTCCTCCACCTGCAGGTTTCTGAGACTCATTGTCCTCCAGCTGCAGGTTTCTGAGACTCACTGTCCTCCCACCTGCAGGTCTCTGAGACTCACTGTCCTCCAACTTGAAGGTTTCAGAGACTCACTGTCCTCCCACCTGCAGGTTTTGAGATTCACTGTCCTCCCACCTGCAGGTTTCTGAGACTCACTGTCCTCCACCTGCAGGTTTCTGAGACTCACTATCCTCCCACCTGCAGGTTTCTGAGACTCACTGCTCTCCCACCTGCAGGCTTCTGAGACTCACTGTACTACCACCTTCAGGTTTCTGAGACTCATTATCCTCCTAACTGCAGGTTTCTGAGACTCACTGTCCTCCACCTGCAGGTTTCTGAGACTCACTGTCCTCCCACCTGCAGGTTTCTGAGACTCACTGTCCTCCCACCTGCAGGTTTCTGAGACTCACTGTCCTCCACCTGCAGGTTTCTGAGACTCACTGTCCTCCACCTGCAGGTTTCTCAGACTCACTGTACTCCACCTGCAAGTTTCTGAGACTCACTGCCTTCCCATCTGCAGGTTTCTGAGACTAACTTTTTTCCACCTGCAAGTATCTGAGACTCACTCTCCTCCACCATCAGGTTTCTGAGACTCACTGTCCTCCACCTGTAGGTTTCGAGATTCACTGTCCCCCACCTGCAGGTTTCTGAGACTCATTGTCCTCCACCATCAGGTTTCGAGATTCACTGTCCCCCACCTTCAGATTTCTGAGTCTCAATGACCTCCACCTGCAGGTTTCTGAGATGCATTATCCTCCCACCTGCAGGTTTCTGAGACTCACTGTCCTCCCACCTGCAGATTTCTGAGACTCACTGTCCTCCCACCTGCAGGTTTCTGAGACTCACTGTCCTCCACCTGCAGGTTTCTGAGACTCACTGTCCTCCACCTGCAGGTTTCTCAGACTCACTGTCCTCCACCTGCAGGTTTCTGAGACTCACTGTCTTCCCATCTGCAGGTTTCTGAGACTCACTGTACTCCCACCTGCAGGTTTCTGAGACTCACTGTCCTCCACCTGCAGGTTTCTGAGACTCACTGTCCCCCACCTGCAGGTTTCGAGATTCACTGTCCTCCCACCTGCAGGTTTCTGAGACTCACTCTCCTCCCACCTGCAGGTTTCGAGACTCACTGTTCTCCACTTGCAGGTTTCTGAGACTCACTGTCCTCCCACCTGCAGGTTTCTGAGACTCACTGTCCTCCACCTGCAGGTTTCTGAGACTCACTGTCCTCCACCTGCAGGTTTCTGAGACTCACTGTCCTCCACCTGCAGGTTTCTGAAACTCACTGTCCTCCACCTGCAGGTTTCTGAGACTCACTGTCCTCCATCTGCAGGTTTCTCAGAATCACTGTGCTCCCACCTGCAGGGTTCAAGACTCACTGTCCTCCACCTGCAGGTTTCTGAGACTCACTGTCCTCCACCTGCAGGTTTCTCAGACTCACTGTCCTCCACCTGCAGGTTTCTGAGACTCACTGTCTTCCCATCTGCAGGTTTCTGAGACTCACTGTACTCCCACCTGCAGGATTCTGAGACTCACTGTCCTCCACCTGCAGGTTTCTGAGACTCACTGTACTCCCACCTGCAGTTTTTGATATTCACTGTCTTCCCACCTGCAGGTTTCTCAGACTCACTCTCCTCCCACCTGCAGATTTCGAAATTCACTGTCCTCCACCTGCAGGTTTCTGAGACTCACTGTCCTCCCACCTGCAGGTTTCTGAGACTCACTGTCCTCCACCTGCAGGTTTCTGGGACTCACTGTCCTCCACCTGCAGGTTTCTGAGACTCACTGTCCTCCACCTGCAGGTTTCTGAAACTAACTGTCCTCCACCTGCACATTTCTAAGACTCACTGTCCTGCACCTGCAGGTGTCTGAAAATCACTGTCCTCCCACCTGCAGGTTTCTGAGACTCACTGTCCTCCACATGCAGATATCTGAGACCCAGTGTCCTCCCACATGCAGGTTTCTGAGACTCACTGTCCTCCACCTGCAGGTTTCTAAAACTAACTGTCCTCCACCTGCATGTTTCTGAGACTCACTGTCCTCCACCTGCAGGTTTCTTAGAATCACTGTCCTCCCACCTGCAGGTTTCTGAGACTCACTGTCCTCCACCTGCAGATTTCTGAGACTCAGTGTCCTCCCACATGCAGGTTTCTAAGACTCACTGTCCTTCCACCTGCAGGTTTCTGAGACTCACTATCCTCCCACCTGCAGGTTTCTGAGACTCACTGTCCTCCACCTGCAGGTTTCTGAAACTAACTGTCCTCCACCTGCACGTTTCTGAGACTCACTGTCCTCCATCTGCAGGTTTCTGAGACTCACTGTCCTCCCACCTGCAGGTCTCTGAGACTCACTGTCCTCCAACTGAAGGTTTCAGAGACTCACTGTCCTCCCACCTGCAGGTTTTGAGATTCACTGTCCTCCCACCTGCAGGTTTCTGAGACTCACTGTCCTCCACCTGCAGATTTCTGAGACTCACTGTCCTCCACCTGCAGGTTTCTGAGACTCATTATCCTCCCACCTGCAGGTTTCTGAGACTCACTATCCTAAGCTGCAGGTTTCTGAGACTCATTATCCTCCCACCTGCAGGTTTCTGAGACTCACTGCCCTCCCACCTGCAGGTTTCTGAGACTCACTGTACTACCACCTTCAGGTTTCTGAGACTCACTGTCCTCCACCTGCAGGTTTCTCAGACTCACTGTCCTACACATGCAGGTTTCTGAGACTCACTGTCTTCCCATCTGCAGGTTTCTGTGACTCACTGTCTTCCCATCTGCAGGTATCTGAGACTCACTGTCCTCCACCTGCAGGTTTCTGAGACTCACTCACCTCCCACCTGCAGGTTTAGAGATTCACTGTATTCCACCTGCAGGTTTCTGAAACTCACTGTCCTCCCGGCTGCAGGTTTCTGAGACTCACTGTCCTCCCACCTGCAGGTTTCTGAGACTCACTATCCTCCCACCTGCAGGTTTCTGAGACTCACTGCCCTCCCACCTGCAGTTGTCTGAGACTCACTGTCCTCCCACCTGCAGGTTTCTGAGACTCACTGTCCTCCCACCTGCAGGTTTCTGAGACTCACTGTCCTCCCACCTGCAGGTTTCTGAGACTCACTGTCCTCCATCTGCAGGTTTCTGAGACTCACTGTCCTCCCACCTGCAGGTTTCTGAGACTCACTGTCCTCCACCTGCAGGTTTCTGAGACTCACTGTCCTCCCACCTGCAGGTTTCTGAGACTCACTGTCCTCCACCTGCAGGTTTCTGAGACTCACTGTCCTCCACCTGCAGGTTTCTCAGAACCACTGTCCTCCCACCTGCAGGTTTCTGAGACTCACTGTCCTCCCACCTGCAGGTTTCTGAGACTCACTGTCCTCCACCTGCAAGTTTCGAGATTCACTGTCCTCCACCTGCAGGTTTCTGAGATTCACTATCCTCCACCTGCAGGTATCTGAGATTCACTATCCTCCACCTGCAGGTTTCTGAGACTCACTGACATCCCACCGGCAGGTTTATGAGACTCACTGTCCTCCACCTGTAGGTTTCGAGATTCACTGTCGCCCACCTGCAGGTTTCTGAGACTCACTGCCCTCCACCTGCAGGTTTCTGAGACTCACTGTCCTCCACCTTCAGATTTCTGAGACTCAATGACCTCCACCTGCAGGTTTCTGAGACGCATTATCCTCCCACCTGCAGGTTTCTGAGACTCACTGCCCTCCCACCTGCAGGTTTCTGAGACTCACTGTACTCCCACATTCAGGTTTCTGAGACTCACTCTCCTCCCACCTGCAGATTTCTGAGACTCACTGTCCTCCCACCTGCAGGTTTCTGAGACTCACTGTCCTTCACCAGCAGGTTTCTGAGACTCACTGTCCTTCACCTGCAGGTTTCTCAGACTCACTTTCCTCCACCTGCAGGTTTCTGAGACTCACTGTTTCCCATCTGCAGGTTTCTCAGACTCAGTGTACTCCCACCTGCAGGATTCTGAGACTCACTGTCCTCCACCTGCAGGTTTCTGAGACTCACTGTACTCCCACCTGCAGTTTTCGATATTCACTGTCTTCCCACCTGCAGGTTTCTCAGACTCACTCTCCTCCCACCTGCAGATTTCGAAATTCACTGTCCTCCACCTGTAGGTTTCTGAGACTCACTGCCCCCCCACCTGCAGGTTTCTTAGACTCACTGTACTCCCACATTCAGGTTTCTGAGACTCACTCTCCTCCCACCTGCAGATTTCTGAGACTCACTGTCCTCCCACCTGCAGGTTTCTGAGACTCACTGTCCTCCACCTGCAGGTTTCTGAGACTCACTGTCCTTCACCTGCAGGTTTCTCAGACTCACTTTTCTCCACCTGCAGGTTTCTGAGACTCACTGTCTTCCCATCGGCAGGTTTCTCAGACTCACTGTACTCCCACCTGCAGGATTCTGAGACTCACTGTCCTCCACCTGCAGGTTTCTGAGACTCACTGTACTCCCACCTGCAGTTTTCGATATTCACTGTCTTCCCACCTGCAGGTTTCTCAGACTCACTCTCCTCCCACCTGCAGATTTCGAAATTCACTGTCCTCCACCTGCAGGTTTCTGAGACTCACTGTCCTCCCGCCTGCAGGTTTCTGAGACTCACTGTCCTCCACCTGCAGGTTTCTGGGACTCACTGTCCTCCACCTGCAGGTTTCTGAGACTCACTGTCCTCCATCTGCAGGTTTCTGAAACTAACTATCCTCCACCTGCAAATTTCTGAGACTCACTGTCCTGCACCTGCAGGTTTCTGAAAATCACTGTCCTCCCACCTGCAGGTTTCTGAGACCCAGTGTCCTCCGACATGCAGGTTTCTGAGACTAACTGTCCTTCCACCTGCTGGTTTCTGAGACTCACTATCCTCCCACCTGCAGATTTCTGAGACTCACTGTCCTCCACCTGCAGGTTTCTTAGAATCACTGTCCTCCCACCTGCAGGTTTCTGAGACTCACTGTCCTCCACCTGTAGATTTCTGAGACTCAGTGTTCTCCCACATGCAGGTTTCTAAGACTCACTGTCCTTCCACCTGCAGGTTTCTGAGACTCACTGTCCTCCCACCTGCAGGTTTCTGAGACTCACTGTCCTCCCACCTGCAGGTTTCTGAGACTCACTGTCCTCCACCTGCAGGTTTCTGAGACTCACTGTCCTCCCACCTGCAGGTTTCTGAGACTCACTGCCCTCCCACCTGCAGGTTTCTGAGACTCACTGTACTACCACCTTCAGGTTTCTGAGACTCACTGTCCTCCCACCTGCAGGATTCTGAGACTCACTGTCCTCCCACATGCAGGTTTCTGAGACTCACTGTCCCCCACCTGCAGGTTTCTGAGACTCAATGTCCTCCACCTGCAGGTTTCTCAGACTCACTGTCCTCCACATGCAGGTTTCTGTGACTCACTGTCTTCCCATCTGCAGGTTTCTGAGACTCACTGTCTTCCCATCTGCAGGTTTCTGAGACTCACTGTCCTCCACCTGCAGGTTTCTGAGACTCACTCACCTCCCACCTGCAGGTTTTGAGATTCACTGTCCTCCACCTGCAGATTTCTGAAACTCACTGTCCTCCCGGCTGCAGGTTTCTGAGACTCACTGTCCTCCCACCTGCAGGTTTCTGAGACTCACTATCCTCCCACCTGCAGGTTTCTGAGAGTAACTGCCCTCCCACCTGCAGTTGTCTGAGACTCACTGTCCCCCCACCTTCAGGTTTCTGAGACTCACTGTCCTCCCACCTGCAGGTTTCTGAGACTCACTGTCCTCCCACCTGCAGGTTTCTGAGGCTCACTGTCCTCCATCTGCAGGTTTCTGAGACTCACTGTCCTCCACCTGAAGGTTTCTCAGAACCACTGTCCTCCACCTGCAGGTTTCTGAGACTCACTATCTTCCTATCTGCAGGTGTCTGAGACTCACTGTCCTCCCGCCTGCAGGTTTCTGAGACTCACTGTCCTCCTGCCTCCAGGTTTCTGAGACTCACTGTCCTCCACCTGCAAGTTTCGAGATTCACTGTACTCCACCTGCAGGTTTCTGAGATTCACTATCCTCCACCTGCAGGTTTCTGAGATTCACTATCCTCCACCTGCTGGTTTCTGAGACTCACTGACATCCCACCTGCAGGTTTCTGAGACTCACTGTCCTCCACCTGTAGGTTTCGAGATTCACTGTCCCCCACCTGCAGGTTTCTGAGACTCACTGCCCTCCACCTGCAGGTTTCTGAGACTCACTGTCCTCCACCTTCAGATTTCTGAGACTCAATGACCTCCACCTGCAGGTTTCTGAGACGAATTATCCTCCCACCTGCAGATTTCTGAGACTCACTGTCCTCCCACCTGCAGGTTTCTGAGACTCACTGTCCTCCACCTGCGGGTTTCTGAGACTCACTGTCCTTCACTGCAGGTTTCTCAGACTCACTTTCCTCCACCTGCAGGTTTCTGAGACTCACTGTTTCCCATCTGCAGTTTTCTCAGACTCACTGTACTCCCACCTGCAGGATTCTGAGACTCACTGTACTCCCACCTGCAGTTTTTGATATTCACTGTCTTCCCACCTGCAGGTTTCTCAGACTCACTCTCCTCCCACCTGCAGATTTCGAAATTCACTGTCCTCCATCTGCAGGTTTCTGAGACTCACTGTCCTCCACCTGCAGGTTTCTGGGACTCACTGTCCTCCACCTGCAGGTTTCTGAGACTCACTGTCCTCCACCTG
>NC_056744.1:306949504-307107004 GCF_019279795.1 Protopterus annectens
TCCACTCCAGACGCTGTCAGTGGCAGGGTTTGTCCAACAAGTACGTGCCATAACAGGGGATAGTATATGTTGATATACTGTAACAGTAGGCATATGTATGGGCGTACAACTGAGAATAACATGTCTAAGGTGGTCCTGCTGTGCAATTATGATTTGCATTATGGGATATTGTTGCAAAAATGTGAAATGTACAGTACTGTAGGTAGATATGTCTAACATTTTACATAGCATTACTGTTATATTATGCAAACATCAGTTATGTCTATTGGCATGTACAATACACAATAACAGGATACATATGACTTGTAGTCACCAGACAGTGTATCAGCATGATAGCTAATTGAAATGGAAGAGCTAGTCAATTATCCATGCACAAAGGACATGCTTTACCAGAAAGGCTCATCCAGACTCTGCTACACTTTGCTGTGAAGGAAAGGTTAGTCTGCTGTTATTTTTTGTATTACTGTATTGCCTTTCTATATTTTGAATACTGTAGTTTGTTTTCTTTACCTTGTGTTTTGCTTGCATTCTGTTTTAACAGCATATTAAAACTTCAAAAGAGACCACAGCTCTCTCTGTTCTGAGTCAGGCAGAAATACCACTGTCTTTCTAGTTGCCCGCCTCTTATGTTAATCTGACCATATATCTCATTTCTCTCTACTTTCACTGGCTTATGTGAGTAATCACAAAATCATCATTTTGAAATCACCCCTTCAATTATTTAAATTTATTGGCCATCCTACAGTATTTCATAGTACCAAAATACAAAAGTGACCACCCCTTTCAATCCATCTTGCTGTTTTAAAAATAGTAACTCTCCACTAAACCTTAACTTTTTAAACAGGTAAAACTCAAGTTACCTACTTTCACATATAACTTCTCTAGTGCACACTGCAGAGTGCATTCTTTTCAATCTTACCTTTAAGCATCCCTGTGACTAGCACTTTCTCTAATACCTGCTGGAAAGCACTAGGAAGCCTTAAACTCATAGAAAAACTGAACTCTCCTTGTTAACAAGGAGAAATTAATAGTAGGCACTAAACAGCCTATAATTGCAAAGTACCTTGCTAAGGAAACAGCTCCTATACTTTACAAAGAAAAAAAAAAAGCCCCAAACCAAGCATGTCCAAGGGTCAGCTTCCGTTGATTTCTCCTGTCCACCTGGTGAATCTGGGCATACTGGGGCAATGCAGCAATTGCCTCATGTACACAGACAACCCTCTCCTCCTACCACCCAACACTACAACCTGTGAGAGATGCACTTACATAGCCAAAATGGAAGCAAAGCTCTCTCCACCCAAGATTGTGCTAAACAGTCAAGAGGAGAAGATTAACACCCACACTACATCTCAAGCAACACATAGCCCTTCTAAACCCGCACCACCAACACCCACATATAGCAACACTAAATCCACATATGCAGAGGCCCTTAAATGTAACCTGCCCAAGCAACAAAGACCTCTGAAGCTGAAACTCAAACAAACACCAATAACAACCAATGTGTCACACAGTTCACAACACCAGTGTGCCACCCAGCAACAGCCCCTAAGGCAAGACAATGTACCTAACACTTTAGTCATAGGTGACTCTATAGTCCGGCACATTGATGTCCCTCTCACCAGGTTGAATAAGGAGAAAATTACAGTCAGCTGCCTGTCGGGTGCCAGGATCCGCCACATAACGCATGCACTCAAGTCACTCCACAAGTACAAATATGACTCTGTCATTGTCCATGTTGGAGTGAATGACTTGAGACGTACCTCCCTGGACTACATGAAAAGAGACATGGAAGAGCTCGGATCATGTGGCCCAGGCAGGTATGACTCTAGCCCTGAGTAGCATCCTGCCTTCGCCCAGAATGATACCACAAGATAAGGATAAAATGATTGCAATTGGCTAAGCTTATGGTGTCATTCAAAGGGGATCCAGTATCTGTCTGCCTGGGATGACATGATTGACAGACCACGATGCTTTGCCAGAGATGGTCTGCACCTGTCGCCCCTGGGATTCAGGTTACTGGCTAAGGCTCTTGCCACCCCTATAGTGCCTTTTTTAGGCAAACTTCAAAGGACAAAACCACCACCGTAACAGGTACTAGCATGCAAAATCTGAAGGTAATGCTACTCAATGCTAGAAGTCTAAACCTCAAAATGCACTCTCTCAAGGCACTCCTAAAAATGGAGAACATCGATATCTGTGCAGTAACTGAGATCTGGTTCAAGGCTCCATAGAGCACCCCTGCAATACTAGGCTACAACTCTTACCACACTTTTCAGCCACCAAACCAGGACCGAAACACTAAAGGTGGAGGAGTATCAATATTCACCAAGGATATTCACACCACCAGGCTAGTTGGCCAACACAATGTGTCTGAAATTCTCCAAGTGCAACTAACACTAGGTAAGACTGCAATCCAAATTGTAGCTTGCTACAGATCCCCCACCATACCCCAAGATTCTCACTACACCTTTCTAAACATACTGGAAAATATTAAGATAGAACCAAACACCCTAATACTGGGTGATTTTAACTACCCTGCCATTAACTGGGAAAACTACTCATGTCCCAACACCTTTAAGCAACGGTTCTTGGAAATCATAAATTCCAATGCCCTGGATCAACTAATCCATAGTCCCACCAGGGCTCCAATATCCTAGACCTGGTCATTACCAACATGGGAAATCAATGCTCCATACCTATGGTCACCCCTCGTTAGTCAGGTCTGACCATAAGTTAATCACCCTTAACATCCACATTCCATCCCCCCCCCCCAGTAAAGAAACCACCATAAAAACATCTCCAAAGCCAACTTCATGCTACTCAAGTCAGAAGTGACAAACTTCATAACACCCATGCAGATGGGAACTGAAAGTTCAACTGCTGAATCCTACACTAAGGCACTGTACGAGCACATCCACTCATGCATGAATCGTGCCATCCCAAATAGAACCAAAATGCTCTCATCCAAAAAAGGAAGCCAATCTGGTGGTCCCCTGCCATAAACAAACTTTACAACAAAAGGAAGAAACTTTTGCAGAAAAGAGGAAAATCCCAGGATGCAAAAAACTCCTTTACTAGCCTCATTAAGAAACTGAGATGCCTCATAAAATCCTCCAAAGCTAGTTACGAAAATAAAATTGCCAAAGATTCCAAAGACAACCACAAAGCATTCTATAACTATGTCAAGAATCTAAATGGCAATGCTCAGATCTGCTCTGAGCTAAAACAGAATGGCATTAAATATACTGATCCAAAGGATATTGCCAATATCCTGGCAGATCGATTCAGTGCCAACTTCACCCCCCTAAATGGCCCATCTCAATACCGGAAGATTGCCAAATTCCAGTAATAACGCCACACAGGTACAAAACGCACTCTCTAAAGCCAAGAATACAGCATCCATGGGACTAGATGACATCCCGGGCTGTGTACTACATGAACTACAATATGAACTGGCACCTCACCTAAGTGTCATGTTTAATCATAGCCTCACCTCAGGTTTCGTGCCCACTGAGTGGTGCAGAGCTACAGTTATCCCAATCCACAAGGGGGGGATCCACCTTGGATCCCGGAAACTACCATCCCATCAGTCTGACAAGCCTTATCTGCAAGGCCATGGAGCTTATTATCATGGAACTTATAAACAAAGACATTGGCAACCTTCAAACACTGGACCCCACCCAGTTTGGGTTTGTGAAGGGCCGATCTTGTCTCCTGAACCTGATTGACTTCTTTGAATCAGTCTCCAGAGCCATGGACAAGGGTAAGGTGGTCCACACAGCCTATCTAGACCTTGCCAAGGCCTTTGACACCATCCCCACTCTGGAATCATAGATAAACTTAAATGGCTTACTGATAGAACCCACACTGTAAAAGTAGACTCCAAATCCAGCTCCAGACAAGTGACAAGTGGAATACCTCAGGGTTCAGTCCTGGGGCCGCTCTTGTTTGGCATCTACTTCTCTGAAGTACAGGTCAACACTAAGGGACTCTGGCTAACAAAGTTTGCAGATGACTGCAAACTGGGAGCCATTATTGAATCCCAAATGATGTGGATACTCTACAAAAGGGCCTTACAGAAACAGATGCTTGGTGCCAGAGCCATGGGCTCAAGCTCAATGCCAAGAAATGTATTGTTATCCCCTTTGGGAAAAAAACATGTATCCATGAATTACCATATAGGTGGTAGTACACTAAACACAGAAAGTGTGATAAGAGACTTAGGGACATAGGTGGACAGTGGTCTCACCTTCGATAACCACATCGCCACAACAGTCAGGAAATCCTTCTATGTGGCACACATCATCACGAAGGGCTTTTCATCCAGAAAAAAGGAGGTCATTGTCCCACTGTACTCATCCCTCATTAGACCCATTATAGAATACAACGCCCCATTTGGTATGTACCTCTCAAGACATCTGCAACAACTGGAAAGGCCTCAGAAATACCTCACTAAAAGAATCACAGGCCTAAAGCAGATGCCACGCTGACTGCCTTAAAAACTCCAGCTATACTCTGTCGATATCGTCTACTCAGAGGATCTCTGCTTAACATACAAGGCCATGTCAAACCCAGAGCTGTTGGACATGCTACACTTAAAGAAATCCCAATCCCTCAGAGGTACATGCTCCAGGGATCTAAACCTTGTCATCACAATAAACAAAACATGCTGGTGGGATAGGTTCCTGACCCAGAGACTCCCCAGACTCTGGAATAGATTGCCCATACATGTCAAGCAGAGTGCCTCTTTGGACCTCTTCAAGAGGAACCTTGACGATTGGATGGGAGAAAGGAAATTCACCCCAGGGATCATGTCAGTCGCCCTGCTAGACAGGGGTCCAGGAAAGTAAATAATGTGGGAAGAAACAGCCAGGGAATTGTTATGGCTAGGCTTGTATAGGCCCTAGGGCTGATAGCCTAGTACCAACCTATGAACCTATGTAATAGCTTCATAGGTTCATAGTTAGGTATTATGCTGTCTGTTCAAGTCCATTTGTAAGCCTAACTATAGTGTTTTCATTTGTGGCACCTCCCTAGGTTAGTGTCCTGTGCCTGTGAACAGCAGAGCCATTTGTTTCCTGCACCTCTGTACAGCAGAGCCACTGCAGTGATCCCTGGCATACATGTCTGACTCCCATCCACCCATCGAGGTATCTCTTGAAGAGTGCTAGTGAGGGTCCCTGCCTGATGTACATAGGAATCATGTTCCAAAGCATGGTGAGTATCTGGGTCAGGAATGTATCCTTCTAGCACGTCTTAGTCATCGTTGCGTTTAGGTACATATCCCAGAATATGTGGCTCTCAGTGGCTTTTGCTTATGTGGAGCATATCCATCAATATTGTTTTGGACATGGGCCTTGTATGTTCAGCAGAGATCACCTCTGAGTATGCAAATGAGTACAGTTGGGGTTTCTGTAGTTGGGCTGCATACGTCATCCTTCAGAGGTCAGTAATCCTCTTGGTGTGGTAATGTTGTGGTATTTAAAGCCGTTGCTGTTGTCTCATAAGGTACATCCCAAATGGGGTGTTGTAGCCTTTAACGTGTTTCATAAGTCATAAGTAGAGAGGTACAATGGCTGCCTTTGTTCTGGCTACAAACCCATTAGAGATTAGGGTGGCCACGTAGAAGGATATCCACGCCACCTTGGCAATATGGTTATCAAAGGAGTGGGTGCAATCTACTTGGGTTCTAAGATCCCTTACTATGTCTTATGTATGTAGGGGACTACCACCTATGTCAGCGGGTGATTGGTGTAATCCAAAGGGGATGTCTATGCACTTTGTGGCATGCAGCTTGAGGCCATGTTATTGACACCAGGTATCCGTCCCGGTGACACCCTTATGGAGGGTGTCTGTATCAGCTGGTGAATCAATCACGCCCCCTAGTTTGCAGTCATCTGCAAACCTATTCAGGGTAAGTCCTTCTGTGCTAGCCTGTACCTCAGAGAAGCATATACCAAACATGTGGGGCCTTATGACCGAGGACTGGGGGACACCAACTGTAACTGATTTACAGTAGGAACTAGGGTATGCTACCCTTACTGTATGGGTTCTGTCCGTGAGCCACTTTGCATAACATCTCGTGATGTAGGGGTTGATGTGCAGGTGGATGTGTATGTTGACTATACCAGAATGGGGAACGGTGTTGAATGCCTTTGAGAGGACAAGGTAGGCTGTTTGGACCTCCTTACCCTCATCTACTGCCTTGGTAACAGTCTCAAAGGACTCCACCAGGCTTAGAAGTCATGGTCTGGCCCTAACAAATCCAAACTGGGTGGGATCAAAGGTTTGGAGGCCACCAATGTCTCTGTGAATGAAATCCATGATGATGTGCTCCATAGCCTTGCAGAACAGTCTAGTCAGGCGTATAGGGCAATAGTTCCCCTGGTCCACTGTGGCGCCACCTTTGTGGAGTGTGATAACTGTTGCTGTGCACCATTCAGGGGCCACAATGCCTGATGCAAGGCTATTAGTGAATTTGGTGCCCAAGTGGTGAGCCATTTTGTTCTGAAGTTCGTGTAAATCGCAGCCTGGGATGTTGTACGGTCACATGGAACCTGTGTTCCTGGCTTTGGAGAGTGCAGCTTTGAACTGCGTAGTTGTGACCACAGGGACTCTGCATTGTTCCTGTATAGATTTGGGCCCTTTAGGGTGTGAGAGGGGTGTAAAGTTAGCACTGAACCTATCTGCCAGGATGTTGCCAATATCAGTCGGTTCTGTAATGTTCGTGCCTAACTGCTGTATGTTAGAGCAGATGTGGGTATCTCCATCGAGAGTAGTGACATACCTCTAGAACGCTTTGTGGTAGTCCTTGGAATGAGTCTCAGTAATGTTTATGTAGCTAGCTTTGGAGGATGTGATAAGGGATCACAGATTCCTACTGAGGCTGACCAGGGAGCTACCCCACTCATGGGATTGCACTCTACTTTGCAACAGTCTCCTCCTTCTGTTGTACATTATGTCCATGGCAGTGGACCATTAGAGTGGTGTCCATTTTCTGGTGGGTACCGTCATAGCTCTGTTTGGGATAGCATGATCCATGCAGTCGTGTAAGTGCTAATTAAGTGCAGTTGTGTATGATTCAGCGGTTGTAACTGTATTGTCCATCTGCACGGGTGTCATAACGTTTACTACTGCTGTCATAAGAAGCCTGAAGTTAGCTTTGTAGAAATATTGTACTGTGTTTTCTGTAAAGGGTGTGGTGCCGGGATGTGGATAACAAGGGTGATTAGAGAACGTTCGGATCTGACCAACGAGGAGATAACCCCAGGTGTGGAACACCAGTCACACATGTTGGTAATGACCAGGTCTAGGATATTGTTGGCCCTGGTGGTGGTGTGGATAGGTTGATCCAGCCGATTGGAGGTTATGAATCCCAGAAAGCATTGGCCTAATGTGTCAGTACATGAGTAGGTATCCCAGTTGGTGGGGTAGTGTCAGTCGCACATCAGTAGTTTCTGTTTGAACCCTACTTTCCAGTACCCCAAGAAGTGAGGACCGTTAACCGTGGGGTATGGTGTGGAATCTGCAGCAAGCTACAATTTGTATAGCAGTTATGGCCACAGTTAGTTGCACTTGGATTACCTCTGATGTATTGTGCTAAGCAACCAGCCTAGAGGTGTGTATATCCTTGGGAAATATGGACACACCTCCGCCGTGGGTGTTCCGGTCCTGGTTACATGACTGAAAGGTGTGGTCTGAGTAATAGCCTGTTAGTGCAGGGGTGCTCTCAGGAGCCTAGAAGCAGGTCCCAGTCACTGCAGAGATATCGAAGTGGTCCATTACAAGGAGTGCCTCGGATGAGTGCATTTGAGATGAAGATGTCAAGCATTGAGTAGTATTACCCTCAGGTTTTGCTTTCCTGTTCCTGTTATGGTGGTGAATATGTTATTTGAACCGTGCCTAAAACAGGCACTATAGGAGCAGCAAGAGCCTTACACATTATTCATAATCCCAGGGCTGACAGGTGCAGGCCATCTGTGCCTAAGCATTGTGTTCTGTCGACCATGTAATTCCAAGCAGACAGATACTTGATACCCTTGGAATGACACCAGAAGCATAGCCAACTGCAGAAGTGAATAATTAAGTCCTTGTACTGCATCATCAGTTTGGACGAATGCCGAATGCTTCTCAGGGCTAGGGAGATACCTGCCTGGGCTACAAGATCAGAGAGCTATTCCATGTCTCTGTACATGTAGTCCAGGAAGTTACATCTCAGGGCATTCACACTAACATGGAGAATGACAAGGTCATATTGTACCCGTTGAGGAGTGACCTGAGTGCATAGGTTATGTTGCAGATCCTGTTACCAGACAGCCAGCTGAAAGTGGCTATCACCTTGTGTAGCCTGCTGAGTGGAACATCAGTGTGACCGCCTATAGAGTCACCTATGACTAATGTGTTGGGTACGTTATATCGCCCTATTGGTTGTAGTTGATGGGCACAGTCTGTGAGATATAAGTAATTGGTGTAGCATTGGGTGATGGGGGCTGCCTGCGTTTCTGCTCTGGAGTTCTCTGTTGCCTAGACAGAGTAGTATTGAGAGGCTCTGCAAATGTTGTAGTCTTACTATGTGTGGCCTGTGGTGGTGGTGATCTAGTGAGACTATGTGATGAGTGTGGTGTGGTGCAAACGTTTAACATCCCCACATGATTGTCAGGTTCAGTCTGGGTTGGAAAGAGCTTTACCTCCAGCATGGCTACATATGTGCATCTCCCACAGGTTGTAGTGTTGTATGTTAGGAGGGGAGCATTGACTGTGCACACGAGACAATTTCTATATTGCCTCATGATGCCCATATTCATCATATAGACAGGCGATAACACTGGGAATTGACACTTGGACATGCCTGAATATTTAACTATTTCCCACTAGATATGTGAGGAAAGTGTGTACAACAGCTGTTTTACTCTAAGCAAGTGGGAAATGTAAGTACAGTGTTTACCTGTAGGAAATTAGGAGGTTTGAGTGCTATAGTAATTAGTAGCTCATGAAGTGCTTACATGTTCTGAACAAGTGCTGAGCATGAATAAGCAATACAGATAGGGTGTCGTATAACAAACACACTGCCCCCCCAACAGGTACACAACCACATATCCATGAACACTACAGAGCCCCTGTAACCATAACTATGATGGTACAAGGTGCACTCAGGCTGCATGTGACCTGTCCACATCCCTGGTTACACATATGGCAAAACAGTTTGCTCTACACATACACATCATGTAAAACATAGCTTCATGTCAGTCTGTGAAAACACTGAAAGGTGCACACCAACAGTTATCACAACCCACAAAGTGGAGACACCACTCATAATGGGAGGCACTGCACTATTACCCTGCTGAGTCTGGTCTGAAAGTCCATGAACCTTAATCAACGTATATGCTGTTAGCAGTACAGATGTAGATGACAGTACGGATGATTTCACACTGCATATCATACCTGTGACAGGTCATAGGACATCACCCATACTGTGTTCCACCTACACTCAGTATACTAGATGTACCTTTGTACATCACAGGAGTGTTCTGCCAGTAAACTGTTGACAGAACCAACACTACAAAAGGTGTCTGAGTGATATGTGCATATCACACCAGTGGCAGCTACAGTAAACAAGGGTTAATTTGTTGGACTCCCCCTCATTGTAGCCCATACCACACAGACAAATGGGAGGCATCTGTGTATGTAAGTATGTAAATGGCTATGACCTAGGAGCAATAGCTGACTCAGTGTTGTGGACAATATACAGAATGGGCTTTGTGGGTGAGGTGTGTGACATATGTGCACAATCTGACAGCTGCATATTGCATTGTCACCACTAGGTTAATAACCCTGTACCCATGAACTACCATCTAGGCAGCGGTCAACATAATAGACACTGTGTGTAAGGGATTGTGCTGTGCAGTTTACCTCCCTGAGCTAGTGACGTCACCAAGCCTATTAGTCATAAGAGGCAACACTAGTCATGACAGGGTGCCATCCATGAGCATGGAGATCATTGTACAGCCATACTCATCACTCATGTGACCAATATCAGATCACATATCAACTTTAAGGGGTAATGACCATGTTTGGATGGACACCAGCCTTCACAATCCTCATCTCCACTATGTAGCATGATGCCTACCCTGCATAAAGACATGTCCAACACTGTGATGTTGGACATGCTACACGTACATATCCTGATCTGAAATACGTATGTCATGGACATCCACCTTCCTAATACAAGGATTGCCACATGCTGGACAGATCCTTGTGCCATACACGTTACTCCTGTCATACTATGCAACCCTGTCCAGCAAAGCTAAACATTTAATCTCTGTCAGACATGGTGTGATGACCGTATGGTAGATGTATCATTAACCGTCTGGATCAGTTATGTGGCACTGCTTCACCTGGCGCCGGAAACATGGCCATCTGCTACAGCTAGAAAACCTTACATCCTACGCTCATACATGGCCCAGGGCATACAGACTATTATATGACCCTGGCCATACATGCTATAGTTGATAACCATCCCTGCAAATACCATCAGGCTAGCCAGTGTCCCATGTGTATCACATGTGCAACACAGGCGATGCGTGGCAGGATGTTGAACTGCTGTACAGTGCTGTGTAGATGTACATGGCAAAACACATGCATGTAAAGGCTTCCGTGTGCATGTCTGCAGTGTCACAGGTCATGTTCGTTTAAGGCAGTGTATGTGTTGATATGTGACATATACACAGCATCAAGGTCGACAGCATTAATGTGGACACATCCAGGCATGTGCTGATAGGTAAGAACACCAGTACAGGCAAACAGACATGCCCACATCAAGTCAGTATCCACATGGAGTATGAGCAATGTAATCTGGTGACACACGTATATGGTGATAATATCAAATCCCCATTGGGTGTCACATGTGTGTGACACAAACACGTCAGTGGTGTCAGTGTCATGAAGATTTGCAAAGACAACTATTTATATGTAATAAATGTGATACACATGTATGTTCAGCTGTATCTCTGTGCATCTCTGAGATACTGTGACCTGTCTCCATCATTATGTCTTCCAGGTATGCCATGAGAAAGGCTCCCAGCCTATACACACTTGGAGGATGAGGTCCTTATACCTTAACCTCCAAGACAACTATGATGTCTTGTTTAGCCATGTGCCACAGCATGCACAGCAGCGTGATGACCTGTGGCAGGAACTTTGCAGGAGGGTTAATGATGTGGGTGGCCATAACCGCACATCACAGCAGGTGCGCAGACACTGCACAGACCTGATCAGATGTGCGAAACAGCAAGCAAATGCAATCGCCAGGTAACAAGGTGCAACAGGTGGTGGGCCACCAACCCAGCCCCCACTCACACGTACCGAGGAGATACTGGCCAACCTGGGGACACCATCAGAACAGCATCCACAAACCCTAGCTGCCATCGTGGAGGTGGGTGTGTCTCAACCACTGTGCCTGGAGTTGCCTGGTAAGTCATTACTGCACATATAACTATTATATCCCATTTAGTTGCATGTGTCACTGTACAATATGTCATGTAACATCATATGCAAGGCATGTATACACACATGCCGCATACTATAGTAAGCTACTCTGTGTATGCACACATGTGCATAATCCATAGTATATCCTATTGTACTGGCGAATGTGTTAACATGCACATTGCACCCTGTAGCTGTCATACAGTCGTGGATAATGATCATACTGCTGTGTCACCCCTATATAGGTACCTCTGGCGTTCCGCAGAGACAGCAACCCATTGCAGGCGAGACGGTTATAAGTATCAGGCATGTTAATGCACAGATCTATTCGCCATGTGGCGGTTAACACATATACACATAATGTATGGTCCGGTCAAAATATACAGGTCGCATCTTTAATCCATCACACTGGCTACCCATTTGCAATACTTACAAATTAAGTGAAACACCGACATGAAACCACAGAAACGGTCATTGCTAGATGTGTGGACAGCTGTGCATACAACGGTGGAAGTGTTGTTCAATGTAGGAATATGTACTATACATCAGAACTACACATGTGGGGTACACAAACAGTACTACACAGTGAGCTGCAGCATGGGCAGCCCACAGGATTCACCATTGTGGAATATGCCCCTGCAATGAGTGCACACTTTGTGATGTGCCATCTGACATGTCCATGACATGTAGTGGTCCGGCTGCTACATTGTCTCACTATCCCATAAAACATACCCCACATACCAAACATACAACCCTTTGTCTGCATAACCCTGTGGACAGTGGAGTATCTGACATCTATGGGTGTATGTCATATGGGACAACACAGACATGTGAGACAGACAGCCATCACAACCGTTTGGACAACACATGTTCACACATGGCCATGGAGGATGGCCAGAAACATGTAGCAACACACAGTAGATGTGATGTGTTTGTGTGTACACCCTGCTGTACATTGGCTACACATGGTCCAACAATAGCCTTTGTTGAATGGTTATATTGCAGATGTAGAACACTGGACATCCTACAAGCCTGTGCACAGCTTGTGGAGGCATCACTTAATTCAACCACGTAAGATGTAACCACATCAGGCCACAGATACAGTACATTTCCCTTGCTGCTGTTGGACATCACTGTCAGCCGTGCACCTCGTGTGTGTGGTACACAAATGTCATGTGGGACATGGTGTATTGACAAGTCTGCCATGTGTGGACATGGTTGCCTGGCAGCTAAGATATGTTAGCAGATGTGCAGAGGTGTCATCCGTATGCCCTTCGGTGACCTGTCGCACATTACACATCATGGTTTAGTGTGTATACACCTCAGCGACGTGGGTCACAATCCACAGTATATATGTATTGTGTATGCACACAGTCATGGCTATGCACTGTGTGTGTAATCCACACTGTATAGCAACAGAGATGCCTCATGATTCCATGCAATGGCACTGTGCCTGTACTTCACACTGTATAGCAATATAGACGCCTCATACTACCCTTCAATAGTCATGCACATCTGCTAAAAGTGCATTTTATCTGTGGGGCGTACAGACAACACTGCAATGTGACACCATTACACCACTGTACATGTGTCAGGACACCATTGTGTCAAACATGTATGCATGTCAATGCACACGTCACAGACTACATCATACTACATGTTAATGTCAAGGTCATATGCCTCACATCAGCCATGTGTACTGTTAACCTGTGCTGGTCCACATGGTGTAACACAGGGATGCATGCTTACTACCATGATTGTGTGAAGTGTATGGCTTCTACTATGACACATGCTTGCTGTTGTGTGCAACCCAGGGATGTATAACTACCACTATTATTGTCTGAGCTGCATGCCGTCTGCTGTATCACATGCATGTTGCATGCCTTCTGTCAAATCACATGCATGGTATGTGTGTGTGTGTGTGCGCACGCATGTGTGTCTCTGTATTGTAATGTAGAGTCTTTGTTTGCCTACATAGGTGATGTAGGTGCGTTTCCCTCCTGCAGGCCATCTGATGTTTGTGTCCCCACAGACTCTAGCAGTGATGATGAACATATGCTTGAGGCACAGGAAGGGTTGTCAGGGGCAGAATCTGTGCCATTGGTTGCCATTCCACCTATATCCCCCTCATCACCGCACACAGTTCTCATGCCAACACATACCCCATCACCAGTGGCCATAGAGGAAGGACAGTTAGCGTGTGGTAGCTTGGAATAGGAACATGTGCTGGCTACGGAAGGTGTGTATTCACACCATGGTGTCAGTCAAATGACTGGAGATGTGCCACACAGGCATGTGGCCAGTGCTGCTTGTAGGAGGACCTCTGGCCAACATGCCCCTGCAGGACAGAGCGCAGCAGCTGGTGTCACCAGATGCATGTTTCAGACTGTAATGGCAGCACAGGCACGTGCTGAACAGCAGAACAGAGAAGGGCAGAGGCTTCAGAGGGCTGCTATCCGTTCTTTAAACGAATCCAGGCATTGGCAAATGCTCAACAGCAGATTACTGTTTTGGACAGACGATTGGGTGACATGGTTGGAATCCTTGACCGTGGCATGACAATCCATGAGCGTGAGCTGTCTGTGCTGGAACATCTGGTAGGAGTGAGGCATAGGGCATGTGGATGTAGGCCAGCTACATCACCTGGTGCAGGTCTACGTAAACGAGCTACCTCAAATGCCCGCTCCCATAGTGGCGGTAGCAGCAGCAGTGCAGCTGGTGCTGCGCTGTCCACACCAGGATACAGCAGGCCATGTGGACATGGCCCTGGATGGTCCCAACAGGGACACGGTTCCAGTGGACATGTGTCATCGGACAGTACTCAATCTGTACCTCTGCCTGGTAGTGCCCGTGCAAGCCCTGGCAGGCACAGGTCACGTGGCAGTGGCCGGACACCATGAGCTGTAAAACCTGGTCTGTACAGTCTGGAGCTGTCAATAATACCGCTGTGTAGGCCAGACACATGGCAGAACTGTGTGCACACATACACGCGCACACCAGAAACATCTGTAGGGCACCGCAACACACACATGCATAACAACCACACATATCCAATTAGATCACAGGCCCTAACCCACACACATGATGTCATCCACTGGTGCAGCCTATGCCCATGGCAAACATTATCACCCTGTGCATATGATGATGCCTGTACCGCATCCCTGTCATCCATACCATCGGTCAGGGACATGCTCATATGGTCTGATGCACAGGGTGAACAGAATAGGGAGGTAAGTGTAGATTACAATTGTTGTGTACTGTTGACACGTAGCAGACATACCATGTAATACAGGTTTAGAATGCATTGTTTTCTGTTCACAGTATGCGTCTTGGTAACCACAGTAACAGCATGTTGGTCATGATGTCCTGCTTCCCTCCTTCAGGTCCAATTGCATGTGCCGTTGAGTGCCAGTGTTTGCAGTTTCCCATGTGTAAATGTGGACTACTCACAGGCATGTATGGCAATACCAGCATGCTATACATGTAGCTTCAACCTCACTGTTAGAAAGGCTGACATTCCAAAGATGTCTACACATCTACTGATCCAGGAGCATGGGAGCTGTGCACTAAGCTACAGTGGCTAGAGATGTGACATCCATACCGGGTGACATCACAGGTACAGTTACATGGGGTGGGGACTTTACATAGCGGTCTAGCTGATGACAAGGGTAGAGGCCAGTTGATAGCTTGAGGCCTCACTGTGTAGCAGTAATACACGTTCACATTACATGATGAGAACACACAACTACACACACACACACACACGCAGGTATTCGCACACATGTATTCAGACACAGTAACACGCCCACACTCACGGGGTCAACGACACTAACACACACACACACTTGATAGTGTTGAGGTGAGGACACCTGCCTATGCAGTAATCACCATTACAGTATTGTGCACCCACATGACACGACACAGAGAATGAACATGTACAGGTAGTCAGTAATGCCAAAGATCGACGGCATCAACAGGGTAGTAGATTGCATCACCTGGAGGGGTTAAGGGTCCTATCTGTTCACTATGGTAACATACATCCTCACTCCATGGACCACAGCCATACAGCCATACACACACACTGTGGAGTCCACAATTGAATGCACCTATGTCATGCACATACAGATAGCTCATGTGTGTGTGATGCACACCCCACCCCTGCCTATGTCTTGCTTTCTACACTGCAGTATGTACAGATCTCTACAACAGTGTACAGGGGTAACAACTGGGATGTATTCCCCACCATATGTGGCATATATGGACACACAAGCAAACACACATGGCAGTACTGTGAATCAAACACCTGCTATCGTATGATACGTATGACAGACATGCAGCAGTATTGCCCTCATTACAGTGTGTACCGACACTACATTTGGCAATTGTGCTGATATATGCACACAGGAAATCTTAAGTGTTACAGGTGTCAAGTGATTTAGTCAGTGACACCCTGACCGCTGTGTAGGTTGTATGTCTTCCCCTTCAATTAACAGAAACATAGCTTACTGTTTGCATATGTTATGGTAGGACAGCTTGTGACACACCTGTGAGCTGTCTTCAGCAAACATTCATCTGCAAAGTTGGCCCACCACTTTATGTCCACAGATCCGTCCATACCTGATGTACATCTTTCCGTACTGTCAGTATTTCACCATATACAGTTGGCAATGATGGGGTTGCATTGCAACTGCATGTTGTAGTAAGACACATATCACCTGCAAACATCAGCTACTGCACACACATGGTAACTGAATGTACACCACTACATGTACATGTGTGTAGGTCCTACATTCCTGTCATTTAGCCATGTTTGTAGGCATTGCAATTGGTGGACATGTGTAATGACATACATGAGACATGGACTGTTGCATGATATGATAGTTGTCATGGGTAACCAGTACAGAGGGAATGTTAACTCAGTCAACATTGCTATCACACCTTATGTACTGTTAGCATTCAAAAGCCATGGACCTACCCCCCATATGTGCATGCATGTAATTGCTGTAGCCATCTGTCTGCACGAAGGACAGCAACAGTTATGCTATGTACATATGTGTTGTGTGTGTGGGGCATGTACATATCCATGGCAGGTACATGTATGTCATATCCAAACATGAGTGTGTTTACTGGTGTACAGTAACAGTCATCTGTTACAGCTGTATATGATCCAGGGCCCCTGTTATGTGTACAGCCGACCTGATTATGAATAGTGGTATCATTGCATTGCATAACACATGATGCAACTGTGTCAGTACATGGGTAGTCTGCACAGTTGCTGTAGAGCTAGGTACAGTCCACTGGTCATGGGTCACATGGTGTTGTACTAATATATGTTCTGCCACATGTATGGATGTGTGTTGCTGGTCCAAGGACATGGTGATGTCTGAGGGCTACATCCTAGAATGCGGCTTTTGACACTGTGATCTGCACCTGACACATCTGTGATGGCTTTTGATGGTGTACTGGTCAGTACATGTGAGTGGCCTTCATGTACGTGGGGACACCACCTGGAGCAGTCCGTAATGGTGTTATGGCCCACATGTCTGTATCCGAGATATACGATGGTATTGCTATTGTGCACAACTGAGCCTTCATCCAGGTGCTCCTCACTGCACAGATGTCAGTATTCCCCACTGTTGGATCTAGATTGGCAGCTGTGATTATGAATGCTAGACATCTAGCACTGTTTAGCACACACACACAATGCAGTTGTCCTCTAGGTGTCAGGGTGTTAACCTGGTTTCAGGGCATTCGTCTATGAATAGCACTATATGGGCGAAGTAGCCACCCCTGGCAGGACATCACCACGGGTGGTATTAGTGTGTCAGGTTTAGATTGGTACATCTAAGGTGACGGACAGCAGCAGACGTTGTGTAGAAGACCGGTGTCAGATATATGTAGTGCAGCGTTCATGCTAACAATGACAGCTATCAACACACTGTGCCCTTCTGTGTTTAGAATCAGAGTGCATACAAAACAGCCCTTTGCTACTAAGTGTGTGAGCATGCCCAGTATGACGCTGTGTAAATGGACACAATGCATTCCAAACAGACGTGTGCTACTAAGTGTGTGAGCATGCCCAGTGACACCTGGTGTCGGTTATGTGCCTCAATGTGTATGGGCATGGCCACTGTAACCCTGTATAGCGATAGTGGTCGCCCAGACAACAGATGGCCATACCCCACTTCAGGATGGATTCCTACATTGAACACACTGGTTCACAGGTATGTACATCGTAACTGCCAGCATCCATGTCGATGTCTGCATTCCTAGAAGGTCATATTGACAGTCTTGAAAGGTGTAGTGTCTGTGGCACTTCTCGTATCTTTGTAGTGTTGTAACAGTGGTCCGTAGATAGGCAGTTGTCCTGATCACACCACTGGCGTGTGTTTGTCTCCGTCTGCCTGGGGACACTAATATGCTTTTACACTGCTCACACTCCATACAATCCCTATCGGCGTCTTTTTCACTGCTGATGATGTCACCCACCTAGAAGTATGCCTCTGGGAGTGCTGTGTCCCAGTAATCTCAGTAGCGCGTTCTGTAACTGGATAATGCTGTAGTGTGATAAGGTAGTTAGGTCTGTGTTCTAATCCCAGCCATGCCAATTGCGTGTGTGTGTGTGTGTGTGTGTGTGTGTGTGTGTGTGTGTGTGTGTGTGTGTTTCCGTCTGCCTCGTGACAGAATAATGCTTTTAGACTTCTCACACTCCATACAATCCCTATCAGCGTCTTTTCCATTGCTGATGATGTCACCCACCTAGAAGTATGCCTCTGGGAGTGCTGTGCCCCAGTAATCTCAGTAGCGCGTTCTGTAACTGCGTGATGCTATAGTGTGATAAGGTAGTTAGGTCTGTGTTCTAATCCCAGCCATGCCAATTGTGTGTGTGCGCGCGCGTTTCCATCTGCCTGGGGACAGAATAATGCTTTTAGACTGTTCACACTCCATACAATCCCTATCGGCGTCTTTTCCACTGCCGATGATGTCACCCATCTAGAAGTATGCCTCTGGGAGTACTGTGTACCAGTAATCTCGGTAGCGCTTTCTGTACCTGCGTAATGCTGTCGTGTGATAGAATAGACAGGTAGGTGTTCTATTCCAAGGCATGACAGGTGTGTGTGTTTGGCAGTCATATTCTATGTGTTGGTATCTATGAGTGGCTAGCTCCAAGATGTGTTGAGCGTGTTTTGTTGTTTTCCTATATAGTGTCCATAAATGTTACAATCGCCCAAGAGACTGGGTTGGCAAGGTATACACATACATTCGCCAATAGGTCTGGTGAGTAAATGTCAGCAGCCCTAATCTTACCCTTAATACAGTCTGACCCATGTGACGCAACGAAACACACTTGCCTTGATAGTAACACCAGTACATAATGCAGGAGGTGCATGTGGTTTCCTTTTCATTCTTGTCTAATGCTTTGGTGTGACGTGGTCCGCTGTTGTGATATATATTCTATATCTACGTATGTGTGTGTATATGTAGCACACATAAATCTACATGATGGAATACATGCCCTATACTGTTGAATGCCTGTGCTGGATGATCTGTACGTGATCACCTCGGATGTATGTATATCTGCCATGGCTTAGTGGTAAAGCACATCGTCTGTGGTGTGCAGGGTCCCGGGTTCGAGGAGTGTAGAGACTGGTTATTTTGTTGCTGGGAAGAACAAGGGACATTGAATACGGTGATAGTAAGGTGCTTTTAACCAGTTGTGTGCAGATCTGCACGACAGTAAGCAGTGGTTATTATTTTGGAGGCTCAGTATGGGTCATGTAACTATGCATTAGAAGACAATACTATGCAAACGAGGTGGAAAATAGTGAATCCCATGTATCCCCAGGGTGTGATGCTGATCCCAAGAGTGTATGTGTATAGATAGCCGAGTGCACAGGACTCGAATATAGGTGAAAGCATGGGGGGGGTATCAGGCATACTGTACGTACATTGGAGCCCTGTGTCTCAGGATTGCTCCTGCCTTAGCACGCCTAAGCTAGGGGTGTGTCTATACCTGCCTAGTGCAATTGGGAGGGACAACAGCAGTAGGAGAGCAGTCAAGGTGAACAAGCTGCGCAAACAGGTGATAATTAGCACAATTAGCAGATTACAGGCCCAGCCCAGAAAACTACGATAAAGTGAGCAAGCACCATACACACAGGTTTTTTCCACACTCTACACCACAGGTGTATAAATGCAGGGAAATTTTACGAAATAATCCAACAAAATGAGAAGGGCTGCAGCAGGCAACATAGACCAACATGTGCAGTTGGCTGAGGGTGGTGAGGATGTGAATTCTGCCGAACAACCCTCAGTGAGGAGACAGAGAAAACTTTACAGACCCAGAGTAACCTATCAGGCCCTACATGAGCTGGAGATAGTGGAGCGCTATGGGGTGGACAGAGACCTCCTACAGCAGATTGTTGAGCTGTGCCGGCCACACCTGACATATCGAACAGGCCGAGGGAAACCCATCCCAGTGGATACCAAGGTATGTGTAGGCCTAGGTATACTAGCCACAGTTACCTCCCAAAGCACACCTGGGGATATCATGGGGATCTCACAAGGCATCTGCATCCAGAGTATTCCACCAGTTCCTAGATGCCATGTCACCACATGCCACTGAGCACGTACATTTCCTCAAAACACGTGAGGTGTTGACCAGCAATATGCGTCTCTTCCACCAAATGGCAGACTACCCTGGGGTAGTGGGTGCTATAGCCTGCACACACGTATGCAAAGCACCACCCGGTGAGCAGGGTAGGGCCTACATTAACCGCAGTGGCATCCCCTCCATCAACTGACAGGTCGTATGCGATGCCCAGGGCATTATACTGAATGTGTGCACTGGCTGCCCTGGAAGCTATGATTCTGATATATAGAATCTGACACAGCTGTACCACACCTTTGCCAATATGGACATCCCCTACGGTCACCTAGTGGGGGATGTTGGGTACCCACTGGAGCCGTAGCTGATGACACCCATCAGAAATGCACACACACCTGAACAACTATGCCATAATGAGGCACACGCACAGGCAAGACATATAATTGAGTGTGTGTTTAGGATACTCAGGTCACAGTTCCAGTGTCTGGACACATCCGGTGGAGCCTTGCAGTATTCACCAGCTACATGCACCCAAATTGTTATAGCATGTGCTACGCTACACAATATGATCCTGTGGAAACAGTTGCAGCAGGAACAGCATGGGGCAGGGCCACACAGCCCCCCACCAATGCCAAAGCCTGTACAGGCACAGAGTGACTCGGAGGAGGAACTACCTGAGCCGGACCCAGTAGGTGAAAGGAGGCGTGCCCAGTAGGACCTGGCCTTGGCAAAGAGGCAACACATAGCATATGCACTGACACAGTAGGTACCCAGGGAATGTCACCCTCTCTGACTCGCACAGACAGTAAAAGGGATGCCAAACATGACACTACCTGTGCTCAGCCATGTATAGGAAGTGCACTGTGTGCATCAGACATAGGCAGCCCTCCAGCACCATCCTCAGGTCTGGCACACCCTCAAGGTAAGTCAATCAACCTACCAATTGGCAGTTGTATTAGAATGTGTTTTTACCTGTAGCTATGGTATGGGTGTGAGCATGCAAGGGAATTTGGTGGCTGAATGTTACGGCAGCGGACAGTACACATCCATAGTGGCACCATGACATCTGTAGCACATACCGGGGTCACAATAGTAGCCAGTAGTACACAGGGTGTCCTAACCCACTGCAGGTTATGGGCTGAACATCATGTGTGTCCATACAGCCCACACAAGTCTCAACCAGCTGGACAGGTGTAGACCAACACAGACAAATGCTGTACAATGGCCTCTGAATATGCCCAATGGATGACCCCCCCACCACCACAGACACACAAAGACAGACTACAGCAGGCCAGGCAGTTGGATGTAGGTTGTGAAGGCTAGGACATCTGAAACCAATATGTTGGTAATTAAAGCTAGGATCTGGAGTACACTGGTATGCCTCTAGCCAGCACATTAGGTAGGTCCACACACTGAAATGGAGTACCTGACATACCAGTACAGTAGTAGCAAAAGTGTACAACTGTCAGCTGTGCCCCCCCTTCCAACATACATATGTAACAGTCATGTGCGCTCCCCCCCCCCGGTGCTGTGTAGGACTGTGGATACAGTTGGATGTCCCCCCACGCTGTGCAGAAATGTAGCAACCGTCAATGCCACATGACTGATGGATACCCTGCAGACACAGCATGCCACCTGTCAGTGTACAAGGCAGGGGTCGGCACCACAGTACTGATTACCTGGACATGTAACACATGCGATCCAGCTGACCATACTGGGCATGCTCAAACACATGAAGGTATGATGGTAATGTCAGTCGACAACATGCATAATGGTCATACTGTGCATGCTCACACACAAACACAAGACGGCCAGGTCTGCAAACAACAGTGGTCCGGACATATCGGCCGGTACATTGCTATACTGTTGGATGACTGTGCTGTATGGTATGTGTGTGGTACTGTCTATTGTCTGTATATTTGCCATGGTGTATTGGTAATTCAGATTAGCTGTGTGTGCAGGGTGTTGCTACCAACACTTGCAAAGGACTGTTCTTTGTGGCCAGAACAAGGCCATTGGATACGGAGTGAGTAAGGCACATTGCAGCAGTTGGGAGCAGTTGTGCGTGGGTTTGCACGGTGTTAAGCACTGCTGACCACTGGTTACAGCTTCTTATACTTGTTTAGACTCCACATTTCTTTAACAGTGCAATACTCCCATACTGGTAGCCAAACACGCTTACACCCGTTCGCTCCCTCACTTGCACATGTATCAACATTGGTGCTTGCATTTGTCACTCACGCTGGGTGGGCGCGATCCCTTGTGATGCCTATTACATCGGACTACATGATTACAGTATCGCTTATGGCTGACCATTAGGCGACGGAATGGCGTTCGACTGTACGGAATCAGCGGCCTGTCCAGTGAGTTAATCATATTATATGCATGTCCCTCATACAATCTGCTCCCATCTACCTGATACATGGGAACCGATACTCTGCAATGCAGACAAGTAAATGTGTTTTGGGAACCACATCCGTCTGCCAGGTCATGCTACCGCATACCTATTGTAGGTTTTCCACCTTTTAAATTGGCCGAAGTGAGACTTTAGGATTAACACCTGTCCCACTTTGCGTGGGACAGTCCCTCATTAGGCGTATGTGTCATGCAAGAATAATCTAGGCATAGCAAATGTCCTGATTACAGGACAATATTATATTCTACGTTTCTCTAATAGTTGCATGTAACAGTTATTGTATATATGACACTTCTATATGTTATGTGAAGTAGCATAAGCAACTTGACTGCTGCTAGACTAAGTTTTGATTTGTGCTAATACGTATATTTCTGTACTATGCATGGCTGTAGGTATGTTCTGACCTGGTATGTCTGACATTTCTACTGAGAAGGTCCCACTTTGACCATTTGGAAAGGTGGCAGCCCTATAGGACCTATATGTAGAGATGTCAGATTTGGCAAGGCAACACATATCCACAGCCAGTAGAAAATTGACTACTTCACCAGTTTGCATAAGTAAAGGTTATTCTTGTAGCATTATAGTTGCTAATACTGTTTCCTATAACATCTAGGTGTTTCAGATACAACAAAATCGTTTTATGCAACCACTACAGACAATATATGGATTCTTTGCCTGAAATCACAGGCCATGTGCCATAATAACATTCATTTTGCAGGACACAACTGCCCAGAGGAGTGTCCCTCACAAAGGCGAACAGGTGGTAACCCCAAACTATTATGCTATCATCTACCTAAGGTAGTAGGTGGAATATGCGCTTTCAGTCACTAGCAGACCTCACATACGAATGGGAAGAATGAACACTGTATCAGGGACACTGCATAACATCCTCAGGGACACATTTAGATGATTGGTTCTATTAACCTGACACTGACAGTCACAGGGCATATGTATTCATTCACATCTGTCGAGGTACATGCTGTTTAATGACTCATACATGTTGTCATTAGTCATTACGTGTATTCCACCACCTGTCCACCTAATATCACTAGTTCTGTAAGTGTTTAGTTAGGACTGTGTTAGATTCTGATTCGTAATCACGGACGTCCATGATAATCGGGTACAGGGCACTGATATAGTCCTTATGTGTTCCCCCAATGGTTTACAGACTATCCAGTAGATGTGCTCTTCAGGTTTGGGAGGTATGGACGTCTGCTATGCCGACATAGGAATATTAATTACTTCCACGGGGCAGGCCTACTACATCTCTGCCAACCAACACCTGCACACTTAGGCCCATTATTGCATACCCATGATTCACCTACCTGACACCCCTCTACAGCACTCATGACTCATACTTACTGTGAGCACAGCTGGGGTATGAACACACCCCTATGCACTGCACACTCTCCCTGTCTCGGGACACATTGTACGTTTTGTCACACCATTTGTTATCAAACTTGCACAACCTACTGTTCAGTGTACAACTACATCCTGGTCGCTTCAACCATCACTGGTTCGCCTACAAGGCAAATTTTGCGAGACACCGTGATCCATGTTTCAAGTGTAGACCTAGCAGATCTCTCCCACTGGTACTTTCCTGCCAGTGGTCTGGACAGCAGCGGTGTACTTACCTTTATTGCGTGTCTATATGTCTCACTGGTCTAGCTGGGAGGTGTGGGAGGTAAGGTTTGTTTATTGGACCTCCCACTAACATATGCCCGGTCTGAACATATGTTACCCGTAATTGCTGTAACGTAACCTAGCTATGTACATGTGTATATCTACAGTAACATATATATAAATATATATATATTTCTGTGTATATATGTTGTATGTGTGTGTGTGTATAGATATATATATATATATATATATATATATATATACACATAAATACACACACACACATCTGAGTGTCCGTTGACCAATACATTTCCCGCCCATACGCACTTACACATGCGTATTGGGTTTTATATCTGCTTCAACAGCATACTATTGCCTTAGTCATTATGACACTGACACTTCACTCCGGTTAACTTGTAATCGGTATTTAGCACGTTATACAGCGGACAGATGTCGCAATATGTTCATATACGGAGTACCGATGGTAATTGTGATGTGATACAGTGTCATTTGACCTGTGCCTCGTCTGCACAGCCTATTATTCCAGCTACTATATTTGTTTGTATGTGCACATTCATATTATTTATGTCAATAAATGGAGTGCATGTGTTACAGAGAATGTACTTCAACATCTTGTTGTCTGCATGTGCTTATGCATATATACCTATTACGTACAAGCTGACCTACATGGGTGCAACCAACCCTGGCACTCCTGGATCCATAATCGCATAGCCATAGTTTCTCTACCCCACCCGTGTTCAGTTTCCACGCGTAACAGCCATTGTCCACCTGATATTGCAGCCATGACACACCTTTACACATTGCCCTCTCCAAAGCGTTTGGGGCCCTACACACATTTTGTACCACCTCGTGTATTCACAGGGTCTCCCGCCATTTATATTTGCACATATGTGCCTTTCCTGGTGTTATGGATTATGGCCATTTGCGGGTTACAAGTGTAGGTGGTCACAACATGAACTACATTCTGTCTGTGCGTAATGTAGACGTAGCAGTTCAACGATTATGGCCGCTGGTATAACCCTGCCTCTGGTGTGAATAGTGGTGCTCTACTCACTCTTGTGCAGCTTTATCTGACATATGCTGCAAGCACTATATAATACCTTAGTTGCTCTAGATTCCCTTCACAACCCTTGTGTATGCTTTATTCTTATGGCGTTCATTCTTACTCTACATAAAAACATACATTTGCTATGCTGGGAGCTGCTTACACCCGCACAGGTGCACTCGCATATGCTTACTGTGAGTTACATATGTTTACTGCCACTTCTTTGTGCTTACGTGTGCCTTATTCATTATGACAGTACCACTTTGATTGAAGGAATCCAATTAATGGCCCCATGCGAAACACACGTTCACCTTTACATGTTTAAATGTTGGCTTTACAGCACAGAGACATTCATTCCACAAGAAAATGATATGTGCTATAGTCATACTTGAACCGGGAATGCCTTTACGTTAGGTGGATGCTCTAACCACTACACTACTGGTGTTCTGCTTCATTTATATGTATATCCATGGTTCATAGCTACCCTAACATATGCCTCAACACTTCACTTACACAGCAGGTATCCATTCTCCTGCTGGGAAAATTGCAGTACTACACATGCGACATTCCCTATTCCCTACTGCTCTGGACCCGTGCTGCATGTTTACTCACTCCAAAGATATTCAGAACCCCAAAACTTATAGTCCTGGCACATGTGTGTTTGATTGTCAGGGTGTTCATGTGGTCATCCGGGTATAGGCTTGTCTGACTGGAGACCGGAACTGCCCTGTACCCGTTTAAAAGTCAGAATTAGCACATGGACAGAGTTAGTCCCAATGTTAACATTCTACCTGTGTTTACAGACGCAGGGGTTTGGACACCTCTGACCAGATTATTATGTCGGCATTACATAATACGGGGTGGGGGGGGTTCCACCAGTGTTTCCCTTCACATTCATTACAAATGCTTTATTGTGACCATGTTCATTCATTCATATATATATATATCTATACATACACATCTATTTACATTTCCCATACAGTTGAATGTCCGCAGCGCACCCCTGCTGCCTTTACCTCCCTATATCCGAAGGATACTATTCTGGCCATCACATAAAATTAGCGGTTCTTACATGGCTTGGACCCAGACACACATTAGTCACTAGTTTAACCACTACATCATCCGTGGTACATTCCACATGGATGGCAGTTAGGATATATGACTTCACTACAGGTATTCAATAGTACTGACAACAAATGTGACAGTTTGTTGGTGTACATATGTGTACGGACCTCTCAAACACTCGGGGACTAATTTCAACAGGGACAAGGCAAGGACAAATCAGGGACAATCATGGACACTTTTACAATATTAGTACTATTAACTTGAAGCATGTTGACAGATTCAGAGCATATGTACTAATACTTATTTTCTGAAGTTAAAAGCGTCCATTACTCTTAATTACTGTCATTATTCATTCAAGTGTCATTCAGCACCTTTCCTCCGAAGGTCACTGGTTTTAGGAGGGATTAAGAGGCTGGCCAGTTATTGTGCAAATGCTCTGACCATTGGTAGGGTTGCGACATTTTCATATGTCCAGGATGGGATATATTCGGGACGCACCAGATCTTTTAGGCCAACACATACCCACGGTCAGTACAGGGTTTAGAATTTTAATTGTTTTCCTAGATGAGAGCTTATTCCTGTAGCAGTTTAGTTGCTTATTCTGTTTCTTGTAAGATTTACGTATTTTACATACAGAAAACTTTTAGGCAACTGTTACATGAAATATGGTACATAGTTATTTCCTACAATCACAGAACATTTGCCATTGTATCATTCTTGGTCAGGACACACCTACCCAAACAGAGACTGTCCCTCACAAAGTGGGACAGGAGGTACCCTGCTTACGTCAGCGCCTTAATCATCCTATATCCAACTGCCACTATGCGAATGTGTAAAGTATATTTTCTCGATAATTCATGTGGGGAGACGTGCATCACGGGCAGGTGTTTGATCCCGGGTGATAGGTTCTGCATGACCGGCTGGAGGTTGAGCAGTCTCATGAACCACTACTGCACATACAACTTGTGTCCAGATAACTACAGGACTGAACATCGTGTTGTGATACCAAGTCTGATGTTTACACATGATACTTATCCCATGAGGGATATCCAAAAATTGAACAAGCCAATAACCTTCGATATTTTTTGATTTACAAAAATGTGACAGGGTTTTACATGCAAGGGATACATAGTTTGCAATCCTGACACTGCCTAGGGTGACACTGCCTACTAGATGAGTAGTTGTCACTATGTGCAGATATGGCTGCGCCAAGCTAGCAGCCCAAGTATGGCTGGATTTGGTGGACATTCAGGAATGGGGGGTTGTGTGCTGTAGAGGGGATGATGGGTATTCAATTATACATCCAGGTGTGTTGTGCTGGATGGCTCAGTTCCGTCCAGACCATTATGTGGTATGTGCCGGTGACATTTCTGTACATGTGTATCACACATTTTAATATTCATATGTCTGTGTGATTGTGCTCTACAGTATGGCCTGTCAGGTTGTATTGCGGATGTGTAAGTTTGTTCTTTGTTTCTTTCTGATTCACCCACCGCTCCCTCATACACCTCCAGTTCACCTATTGTGCATCCAACATAGTCTCCCCTTTGCGGATTATTACATTACCCGTCCCCCCCACACCCATATTCCACACTCTCCATCCATCTCTTCTCTGGTTGATGGCCCATGGCACGGTCAACGGAACACATTGCATACACTACATATCTCTGGTACCTGTATGGCTGTGAGGACTACCCTAGTATTTTTCACCTTCCACATGCTGTACATCACACACATAGGTACACGCAAATACTTATCTTTCATGACATGGTAGGTAGGCCCGGGTAATACCCGTTCATCTTTGACCCATCTCGACAAGGATGGCTTGGACCGCAAATGGGCAGATTTTGGCCGAATGCTCTGACCATTGGTAGGGTTGCCACCTTTTCATATGGCCAGGATGGGATATATTCCGGACACACATCAGATTTTACAGGCCAACACATACCCACAGTCAGTACAACGGATAGTACTTTTGTTTTATGCCTAAATGTAAGCTTACTGTTTTAGCAGTTTAGATGCTTCTTCTGTTTCGTTTACTTGCTTATTCTATTTCCTGTAACATGTAGGTATGTTACATATGGAAATAACTACTGTATGACTATTACATGAGATTATGTCATACGGTCGCAGGATATTTTACATTTATAATGGTTTTGGTATGGACACAACTGCCCAGATGGGTACTGTCCCTCACAATGTGGGACAGGTGGTAACCCTGACCATTGGCCTAGACTTAGCTATTGGCGGCATGCTAACACGATGCATTTCGCTTCCACTTGGCATAACTATCAACACTGTATTAGAATATGGGCACGGGGTTTTAAATGTCATTTGTTCGAGGGATGGTGACTCAATATTCGGCTACGTGCATTTGTGTTTGCTTCTTATTTTTGTGTTCGCAAAAACTGTCTTGCATGCTTTGCATACGTTTCAGTATCCACAGACACTGACAGGTGTGATCACTATTGCAGGCAGGCTGTAATATTCAGCATTTAAGGTTGCACGTAAACAGCCGACATGTCCACGCCTCTGAGTGGCACTTCGACACCCCCCAGGCACTCGCGCACGTTTCCTATGCACGTGGATGTGGCGGCAGCGCACCTTCATTAATATGCATATGGCGCTACTGCGCCATCTGTACGCTGCACGGTCAGCGCAAGCCTAACGCTGGCCTTGTGCCGAGCTTCATGAATCCCGGGGAATGTGTTCTAGGTTTGTTTTGTGACTGTACTGCATGTAACTTTTCAAAACGTTTAAGCACCCAGGTAAACCAGTTGCTTTACATGTTTCGACCCTGCTTTGCCACTGCTAGCCTTATTTTCTTACAAGATCACTTGGAACTGAATTCCAGTTAAAGAAATCCCCAAATTGCTTTAGGAGATGTCCACTGATCCGTTTTTACTCTTCTGCAAGTCTGAAGAGGTGTCGCCTGTATTACCATCTACTGGTAACACTGTGTATGGCTCCTCTGTTTTGCATTTTAACTGCATTGTCTCTGGATCTGAAGTTACAGGTGTTAACTAAAGGCTTCTTACTGTCTGCAGTGTTTTTATGTAGGTTCAGTGCTGTGCTTCGGTATTTAAATCAGTTTGGAGTAGATGCTCTCATTTTTCTACATTTGTACTACTTCTCTGAATCTAAAACTACATGGCTTTACAGCTTGCATTTTCTTTTCTATGCTAAGTGGATCAGTCACTGTAGCCCCATTTAATTGCTGTGCTTTTAGTCGTTTTTTAAATTCAGAATAGTCAGACAGTTTTGGCCACCTGTGTGAGCTACCTAAAACATGCTGTCATTAAACCCAGTGAGAGCAGGGGTGATTTCTGCAGCTCTGGGAAGATAAATACTACTGGCTAGAACTTTAGCTATTTACATATAATGCACAAATAGTCAGCCATTTTTGTCTTACACTAAGGTTCTTGGAAGCTGAAGTTCCTGGGTACAAGCTAAACTATGCAAAGCATCTGAACTCCATTTTGCATTCAAGAAAGCACATTTATACTACTGCACCTATCTTACCATGTAAACAATTTTAATTCCCACCCAACTGCCCAATTCAGGTTGTGCTTTTAAATTAGGTGAAATATGAACTGCCCACCCCATTTGCACATTTGGCAGTGGAAGTTCCTCAGAGTCTCAATTCCTTTGCTCATTTTACTGGTCCCTGACAGATCAAACTGAGAAGGTCCTCCCCTTATACTGTTAAAGCTTGAGTTAGCCTCTGTTTCATACCATTCCACTCACCTAGTGCACACTGTCGTGTTCTCAGTATTCACAGGTTCAGAGATGTGCACTAGGCTAACGGCCCTGGAGCCTTTACAAGCCTAGCCCATAAAAGGGCCTTGGCATCATGCTGCCTAATATAAGTTCCCAGTGCCTCTATCAAGCAGAGCCACTGGAGTGATCCCTAGGGTGAACTTTCTATTTCCCATCCACTCATCAAGATTTCTCTTGAAGAGGGACAGCAAGGTGCTCTGCTTGACATGTATGGGAAGTCTATTCCAGAGCATGGGCAGTCTCTGGGTGAGGGACTTGTCCCTCCAGCATGTTCTGTTTATTGTGGTAATGAGATTGAGGTCTCTGGAGCATATGGTGAGGACAAATTGGGATTTCTTTAGATGCAGCATTTCTAACAGAGCTAGGTCAGACAGCTTTGGAAGTCAAGCATAGATCACCTCTAAGTAGGTGATATGAGAGAGAGAATAGCTGGAGTCTTGAGTCTGTCCATGTAGGACGTGTTTAATACCTAGGATCCTCTTCGTGAGGTACTTCTGTGGTCTTCTCCAGCTGCTGCAGGTGTCTAGTGAGGTACATGCCAAATGAGGCATTATACTCTATGATTGGTCTAATGAGGGAAGAGTAGAGGGAGACTATGACCTCTTTCTTCCTGGATGCAAAACCCTTAGTAATGAGATGTGCCACATAGGAGGACTTTCTGACCACAGTAGCAATGTGGTGGTCAAAGGAGAGGTTGCTGTCAACCTGTGTCCCCAGATCTCTTATAATGCCTTCAGTATTCAGTGGGCTCTCATTGATGTGGTAATTAGTGCAACTAGAGTTTTTACCAAAGGGGACGACGATGCATTTTTTGGCATTAAGCTTAAGGCCATGGTTTCGACACCAGTCATTGGTCTCAGTGAGGCCTTTCTGTAGGATGTTTGCATCACTTGGGGAGTTAATAATGGCTCTCAGCTTGCAATTGTCTGTAAACTTGGACAGCCAAAGTCCCTTTGTGTTGGTCTGGACTTCTAAGAAGTAGATGCCGAACAGAAGAGGACCTGGGACAGATCCCTGTGAGGCTCCACTCATGACTGGTTGGCAGTCTGACTCGAGTCCACTACTTTCACACTTCTATCTGTGAGCCAATTTGCAACCCTCCTAGTGATATAGGGGTTGATGTCTAGTTTGGTGAGTTTATCAATAATTCCAGAGTGCGGAATGGTATCAAAGGCCTTGGCCAGATCAAGGTAGGCTGTATGCACTGCCTTACCTTCATCCACAGCCCAGACTGACTCAAGCAAGTCAACCAGGTTGAGTAGGCATGATCTCCCATTCGGAAAGCCAAATTGCATGGGGTCTAGAGTGTGGAGATTTCCTACATCTTTGTTAATCAGGTCCATGATGATGCACTCCATAGCTTTACATATCAGACTCATCAGGCTAATGGGGTGATAATTCCCAGGATCTGTAGTCGCTCCCCCTTTATGGAGAAGGATGACTGTAGCAGTGCGCCATTTGGAAGGGACAAAGCCTGAGGTGAGGCTGCGACTGAACAGGGCACACAGATGTGGTGCCAGTTTGATTTGTAGTTCATGTAGAAAACAGCCAGGGATATTATCGGGTTCCATGGAAGCTGTATTCTTGGCCTTGGACAATGCAGCTTTAACCTGTGCTGCAGTAATGCTGGGTGCCTGGCATTCTTCCAGTATTGTGATTGGTCCTTTGGGGAGAGAGAGGGGTAAAGTTGGTACTGAATCTGTTGGCCAGTATGTTGGCAAGATCCGTTGGCTCAGTATAGGAGGTACCATTGTGCAGTAACTCGGAGCAAATCTGGCTATTGCCGTGGAGGTTCTTGATATAACTATAGAAGGCCTTGTGATTATTTTTAGTGTCTGCCACAATTCTGCGTTCATAGCTGGCTTTGGAGAATTTGATGAGGGAATCTCAGCTTTTTGTTGAGGCTAATAAGGGAGCTTTTCCAGTCTTGGGAGTTCACTTTTTTCTGCAACAGTTTCTTCCTTCTGTTGTAGAGTTTATTAATGGCAGGAGACCACCACATTGGCTTCCATTTTTGGAGGAGAGCGTCTTGGTTCTGTTGGATATGGCCAGTTCCATACATATATGTACATGTTCGTACAGTGCACTGGTATATGATTTGGCAGTCATGCAGCTATTTTTCATTGGCATGGGTGTTGTGAAGTTAGCTACCTCTGTTTTTAGGAGCCTAAAGTCAGCTTTGGAGAAGTTTTTAAGATGTTTACCTTTGCGGGGGGGGGGGGTGTGGGTGAGATGTAGATTTCCATGGGTGATTAGTTTATGGTCAGATTTGTCCAGGGAGGGATTGACTACTGGTGTACAGCAATGGTCACCTATATTAATAATAACCAGGTCAAGGAGGGGGTCAGAATGAGCTGGTCCAGGGCATTGGAACTGATGAAGTCCAGGAAGCGTTGGGCCAATGTATTGGTGCTAGAGTAGTTTTCCCAGATGATGGAGGTGTAGCTGAACTCTCCTAGTATGAGAGTGTTGGGTTGGACCTTGACAGATTCCAGGGTGCTTAGGAACATGGACGTGAGAGTCTAGGGACATGGTTGGGGACTTATAGCAGGCTATGACCTGGATTGCTGTCTTACCCAATGTTAGTTGTACCTGAAGTACCTTAGATGCATTATGCTGGGCTACTAGTCTGTAGGTGTGCATATCCTTTACGAATATGGAGACACCACCGCCTTTGGAACTTCGGTCCATGTTTCAGTGCCAAAAGGTGTGGAATGAGTTATAGCCTCGTAATGCAGGCGTGCTTTCTGCCGCTTTAAACCAGGTCTCCGTTACAGCACAAATGTCAATGTTCTCCATTTTGAGGAGTGCTTCGAGCGAGTGCATCTTGAGATTTAGACTTCTAGCGTTGAGCAGCATGACTCTCAGATTGCATTTATTAATAACTGTTATGGTGGTAATTTGGTCTTTGGAACACCTCCTAAAAAGGCACTATATGGGGTGACAAGAGCCTTAGCCAGTACCCGGAAACCCAGGGGTGACAGATGCAGGCCGTCTCTGGCAAAGCATTGAGGTTTATCTATCATGTCATTCCAAGCAGACAGATACTGGATCTCCTTAGAATGACACCAGAAACTTAGCCAATTGTTGAAGTCAATCTTTTTTTGTTTGTATTGAGGTATCATTCTGGGTGACTGTAGGATACTGCTCAGGGCTAGGGTCATACCTGCCTGGGCCACATAATCCGAGAGCTCCACTCTGTAGTCCAGGGAGGTGAGTCTCACGAAATTCACACCCATATGGACAATGACGGAGTCATACTTGTACTTGTTGTGGAGTGACCTGAGTGCGTGTGTTGTGTGTCGGATTCTGGCACCTGACAGACAACTGTTACCTTGTTATTCAACCTAGTGAGTGGGACATCTGTGTGCCTCACTATTGAGTCATCTATGATTATTATTGTATTGGGCAAGGTGTTTAGGCTTAGGTTGAGGGGGACACTGTGGAGGTAAGCTGTGTGACCTGTGGTTTGTGTTGGTCGAGTGAGTGTCTGTCTTTCAGGTCTCTGCTGTTTTGGTAAATTTCTATTGAGAGCCTCTGCGAAGGTGGGTGCGTGGTTTGCGTTTTTATGAGAGAGCTGTGATGGTGGGTGTTCTGGAGGGCTGTGTGTTCCATGTGGTGTGGTGCAGGTGTTGACCTTCTCCTCTTGATCAGTTAGTCTACTCTTGGCTGGAGAGTGCATATCCTCCAATTTGGTGATATAAATGCATCTCTCACAAGTCTGAGTGTTGGGAGCTAAGAGGAGAGGATTGTCTGTGTACATGAGGCAGTTGCTACACTGCCTCAGAATGCCCAAGTGCACCAGCTTAATAGGCAAAAGCACAGGGAACTACCCTTTAATCATGCCAGGAGGGGTGGTCGTAACTACTAAGTACTGGAGCTATTGCCATGAAGAGAGATTAGCGCTGATGGCACTTAGGTACACTACAATAATTGTTACAAAAATCTGCTGAAGTGCAAAGCAATTAAGCTACTTGAAGTGCAAGAGAGAGAGAAAGAACTTTCAAGATCTAAGGGAAAAACTGAACAGCACACTTTCTGGCACCAGTAATAGTTTAACTCAGCTCAGAGCCGCTGCACGGAGCTTAAATAAGCACAAACCTGTGCAAACGCAGGCTTTTAAAGCAGAAAGTTGAAAGGGATGTAAAAACTGCCCAAACGGCCAATAAACTACAATTTCTGGGCCAGAAAACACTCCTCTTGTGGTAGATAGGCTACCTAGTGCTTACCACTCCCACTGACAAGCTAGAAGGCTTTCCTCCAACACAGAAAGGCTTAGGGGGGTTCAGAAGCTTACAAATAGTCCTGGATACAGCAAATCTGTATCTGGACTAGACTAGTTACAGGAAAGGTGGGAAACAAGCTTAGAACTTTTTTTTTTTTTTACAGCTAAAACAGCAGTAAAAACAATTCAAATGCAGTGCAAGCTAGCACACGAGTGTATAGCAATATTAAAGCAAATGCAATTAAATTAAAAAAATGACTAAAATGTGCAGAAAGCAGTAAATTAGGAAAAGATCAAAATGGAGGCACTTAAGAGCATCTCTTTCTCCTTCATGATGCTCTTCACATCTTATTTTTAAGCTTCATAACACCTGGGAGTAGAGTAACCATCACTGGAAAGTCAGGGCACGGTTTCTCAGGAACGGTCTTGGGGCTAGTGTCTTTGCTCTTGGAGAGAGTAGGAGCAGATGGACTATTTCCTGGCCTTCCTAGTTATTTCCAATCACTGGAAGACCTGAAAATTGTTCCTAAAGATCGATCTTGGGATTAGTGCTACTATGCTTCTGGTGAAAGGATCACCGATTCCTAGTTGTGTGCAGCTGTATTGAGATCAGTGCTACTTCCTGTAAAAGACAGCTAGTCCTGGATAACTGGGCGTCCCATTACTACTACCAGACAGACGGCCTCTTCAATTATCAACGCCAAACCTGGCAGGTGCTGCTTCTCCGTCAGCACGCATTACTACGCACCTGGAACCACGCACTTGCATATGCTTCTCCGTCAGCACGCATTACTAAGTACCTGGAACCACGCACTTGCATATGCTTCTCCGTCAGCACGCATTACTAAGTACCTGGAACCACGCGCTTGCATTTTCCAACTGTCTCCGTAGCCAGCTCGGTTGAAATAAGCATCCTGAGGAAATTAACTAATTGCCTCAGATTTACTGACAATCACCTACTATTTAAATAAATTAACACAGTGCGTGAGTGATGTAGTCATACAGCTACCACGTAAAGCCAATGTAAATGGCAAACAGTTTCAGAAATGCACAATACCACAAATTACCATCCAAACACATACACCTACATATGAAGAGACTCTTAAAAGTAACCTAAGAAAACCATGAAGGCCTCCTAAATGTAACTTAAACAAGTACCCTCAGGAACCTCACAATCACTCATCTCAGGAAGTACTCACCAATGGACATGCAGCCAAGGCTCTTAGGGTCTCAACTCAAAAGTCCACAAGGCAAACTTCCACACAATCCAACTTCTTAATCACAGATGACCCCATAGTGTCATGATTGGTTGCCTATTGAGTGCCAGGATTCACCACATCACACATGCACTCAACTCCTTGTACAAATACACATGATACATTCATAAATTTCATGGAAGTAACCTGAGATATACCTCATTGGACTATAAGAAGAGAGATGTGATGGAGCTCTCAGAATATGTGATGGAGGCTGGTATGAAACTAGCATTGAGCATCCTTTTTCCTTCACTTAGAATGATGCCACAATATGAACAACAAATGAAAAACTTTAACTAGCTTATCTCTTGGGATCATTCAAATGGAGTACAGGATATAGTCACATGGGAGGACATGTCCTCCATGGCTTTTATACATTAGCAAAAACCTTATCCATCCCACAGTAACTTTTTTAAGCAAAGCCAGTCTACAAAAGCTTCCAACATAGCAAAACAAAATTCAAAAAACAAGTATTACTGCTCAATGCTAGTGTCTAATCACAAAACTACACTCCCTGCAGATACTCCTCGCCCAAGAATGAATACATGTATTCATCACCATTGTGACCTGGTTCAAGAATACTGAAGCCACCCCATCAAAGCAAGGTTTCAAAGCCTACCACATGTCCAGGCCCACCCCACTAAATTAAGACACTAAAGGCAGTAATGTCTACATTTGTAAAACAAAACTACACATCTAGATTATAATGACCTACAACTCCTCCGTGTCCACCTTATCAAAACCCACATACCACTGTAACTAACTATAAGACCCCCTTTATGACCCCCTTGGCCCATGACTCCTACTTATCTAATATGAAAGCATTCAGCCAAACACCATTCTTTTAGGGGACTTCAACTACCAGTCTATTAACTGTTACCTTGTACATCTTCAAACACGTATGCCCAGAGACCCAACGGGGGTGGCAAATTCTTGGGCTTTGTTTTACCAATACGAGACACCTCTATTACCCTCCAGCTGTAACACTCTCTCTAGTCAATTCAGACCATAAATCATCATATTCATCACAGGATGAAAGCAGGAAGCATCCTCCAATAAGTCATTATAAAGAGATTATGCTAAAGCAAATCCTTTAAAGCTGAGTAAAGGACCAGCAAAATTAGTTTTTCCTTCCAACCTGAGGACCCTGCAACAGATGCAGATTCCTTTGTTGACAGTTTCCATAAGCATGTAAGAAACTACATACAAACATCTGTTCCCATCCAAAATAAATACAAACCATTATAGTGGAATCTCGATATAAACATACTCTACAATAAAAAGGAAAACGTTAATTGCATATAAAAACAAATCAAATTCTGCAAATGTTAAACATGCTGTTGTTAAAGCTAACAGAAAACCGTGTACCCTGATTAAGTCAAATAAAGCTAGATTGATTGTTTGTGTCTTTCAACTTTTCCCGGTTAGGGGTCGCCACAGCGGAACTCCGGTCCACTAATGATTGGCAGTTGATTTTTACGTACCGGCTTGCCAGGCCTGACACAACCTTCAACGAAGGTACGCCCATTCACGCATGTCTCCACGCAGAAGACGCTCTAGCTGAGAATCGAACCGGATAGCATCTTACTGTGAGGCGACAACACTACCGCAGCACCAAAGATATGAGGTAAAAATAGCAACCCAAGTAAAAGACAATGACTAAACATTTTTAACTATATCAGAAATAAAATAACAACTGCACCAAGTTAACAGTAAAATATATCACATAATCTAAGCCTGCAGACACAGCTAAGCTACTAGCAGAACATTTAGCTCCAGCTTCAATCCTCCCCACCTCTTGCTCAGACTTATCAACATCCACCCCTCCACCTTTAAATCTCCAAGGAAAACGTCCTAAATAAACTATCCAAGGCCTAAGAATACTGTTTCTGTGGGGCTAGATAACATACCAGAATGCGTATTGGTCAGCTTGAAGCATGACCTGTTAAGTCCTCTACAAAAGCTTTTCAATATTAGCTTTCAAATAGTGTTTGTACCAAATGAGTGGAGGACTGAAACAGTCATCCCCTTTCACAAAGGTGGGGTGTCAACTAATCTGAGCAATTTCAGACCAGCCTCATCTGTAGGGCTTTGGAACGCATCAGTACAAAATTAACAGAGACACAGGCAGCTTACAAAACATTAACTCGCTCCAGTTCGGTTATGTCAACGACAGATCCTGCCTACTCATCCTGGCTGATGTCTTTGGGGAAGGTCAATGAAGCAAAGGAGAGAAAATTTGTTCACATTGCATATCTGGACCTCACAAAGGCATGCAACACAATCCCTCAATCAGGCATAGTTAAACTTATCCAGCTACATGTAAATCGCTGTGCAACTTGTTGGACAGAAAACTGGCTCACAAGTAAAACCCAAGAAATTATGGTGATTGGACCTGCCTCCGCCAAGAGACCACCCACTAGCAGAGTACCAAAGGCCATAATCCTCAGGCCACTCCTTTTTGGCATCTACCTCTCAGAGGCCAAGGAAAATACAGAGTATTTATTATCGACAAAGTCTGCCAATGACAAACTCAGTGCCCACATAAACTCTCCAGAAAACACCAAGATCCTTCAGGAAGGCCTGTCACAAACAGCTGGAGCCAAAACTATGGCCTAAAACATGCGTGACTATCTTATGGCAAGCACAATATCTCCTGCAACTATCGCATCAACACTCCCCTGTGACCCAGTCATGAGGGACCCAGACCATTTGGAACAATAAGCTGTCATTCGACCACCACAACTACTGTTTAGGATGTCCTTTACAGCCCAAGTTCTTAACAAGGGAATGGCATCCAAATTAAGGGAGGTGACAACTCCACTGTACACTGCACTCATTAGGCCAGTCACTCAATATATATAATGCCCCATTTTCCACTGTACACTGCACTCATTAGGCCAGTCACTGAATATATAAAATGCCCCATTTTCCACTGTACACTGCACTCATTAGGCCAGTCACTGAATATATATAATGTCCCATTCAGCAAGCACCTGACTCAACCTGAATGACCACAACATTTTCTCACTAAGAAAATCAAGGGAATAAATCCAAAACCTATTCTGACTTGCTCAACGCCTGTCCTACAGGTTAAGGGGAGATCTCTGCTTCACATATAAAAAGCCTCTACCAACCCCACCCTTTGCAAATTTTCTAAATATCCATTAAATCCAACAATGGCAGAAACACCATCACCCACTACAGAGACCTCAATCTCTATTGCAACTTAAACAGAACATGAAGAAGGGATAGACATGTTTGCCATAGAATACCAGATTAGGCGTGTCTCGCAGCGAAGACCAGATTAGGCGTGTCTCGCAGCGAAGACCAGATTAGGCGTGTCTCGCAGCGAAGACCAGATTAGGCGTGTCTCGCAGCGAAGACCAGATTAGGCGTGTCTCGCAGCGAAGACCAGATTAGGCGTGTCTCGCAGCGAAGACCAGATTAGGCGTGTCTCGCAGCGAAGACCAGATTAGGCGTGTCTACTGGCGAAGACCAGATTAGGCGTGTCTGCAGCGAAGACCTGATTAGGCGTGTCTCGCAGCGAAGACCAGATTAGGCGTGTCTCGCAGCGAAGACCAGATTAGGCGTGTCTCGCAGCGAAGACCAGATTAGGCGTGTCTCGCAGCGAAGACCTGATTAGGCGTGTCTCGCAGCGAAGACCTGATTAGGCGTGTCTCGCAGAGAAGACCTGATTAGGCGTGTCTCGCAGAGAAGACCAGATTAGGCGTGTCTCGCAGAGAAGACCAGATTAGGCGTGTCTCGCAGCGAAGACCAGATTAGGCGGGTCTCGCAGAGAAGACCAGATTAGGCGGGTCTCGCAGAGAAGACCAGATTAGGCGGGTCTCGCAGAGAAGACCAGATTAGGCGGGTCTCGCAGAGAATACCAGATTAGGCGGGTCTCGCAGAGAATACCAGACAGGCGGGTCTCGCAGAGAATACCAGACAGGCGGGTCTCGCAGAGAATACCAAACAGGCGTGTCTCGCAGAGAATACCAGACAGGCGCGTCTCACAGAGAATACCAGATAGGTGCGTCTCGCAGAGAATACCAGATAGGTGTGTCTCGCAGAGAATACCAGATAGGTGCGTCTCGCAGAGAATACCACGGCTGTGAAACAGCCTTCCACTCTATGTGAAGTTAAATACATCTCTTACTTTATTCAAACATAACCTAGACGCATGGATAGGAAGTTGTAAGTTCATGCCTGGGAAGGCACACTTGTCCCTTATGAACAGAGGGAACATTAAGCATCTGCTAAGAGTCATAGTTATTCACACTTATTATAGAAAGGGTTCTCAGACAATACTAAAGGATGATCTCATACGGAGTTGCACAACACAACAGCAAAATGCAGGAGCTTTGGTACTACTAAGGCTAAACACTTCATGGGAATAAATGGCCTGGCTGCTAAAGTTCCTCACAGATCAATATCCTAGTAAGTACCTACAAACCTAAGAAAAACTGATGTCCATGTTGTGTGTGTATGTTCAGACTGTAACATGTCCATGCTGTGTATGTATGTGCACAGACCGTTACAAGTCCATGTTGTGTGTGTATGTTTACAGACTGTAACAAGTCTATGTTGCGTGCGTGCAAAGAATGTAACAAGTTCATGTGTGTGTGCAAAGACTAACAAGTCCGTGTGTGTGTGTGTGTGTGTGTGTGTGTGTGTGTGTGTGTGTGTGTGTGCAAAGACTGTAACAAGTCCATGTTGTGTATGTGCACAGACTGTAGCAAGTCCATGTTGTGTATGTGCACAGACTGTAACAAGTCCATGCTGTGTGTATGTGCACAGACTGTAACAAGTCCATGCTGTGTGTGTATGTGCACAGACTGTAACAAGTCCATGCTGTGTGTGTATGTGCACAGACTGTAACAAGTCCATGCTGTGTGTGTATGTGCACAGACTGTAACAAGTCCATGCTGTGTGTGTATGTGCACAGACTGTAACAAGTCCATGCTGTGTATGTGCACACACTGTAGCAAGTCCATGCTGTGTGTATGTGCACAGACTGTAGCAAGTCCATGTTGTGTATGTGCACAGACTGTAATAAGTCCATGTTATGTGTGTATGTACAGACTGAAACAAGTCTATGTTGTGTGTGTATGTGCACAGACTGTAACATGCCCAGGTTGTGTATGTGCACAGACTAACAAGTCCATGCTGTGTATGTTCACAGACTGTAAAATGTCTATGCTGTGTATGTGCACAGACTGTAACAAGTCTATGCTGTGTGTTCAAACTGTAACATGTCCATGTTGTGTGTGTGCACAGACTGTAACAACTCCATTTTGCGTATGTGCACAGACTGTAACAAGTACATGTTGTTTGTGTATATTCAGACTGAAACAAGTCCAAGTTGTGTGTGTATGTGCGCAGACTGTAACCAGTCAATGTTGTGTGTGTATGTGCGCAGACTGTAACAAGTCCATGCTGTGTGTGTATGTGCACAGACTGTAACAAGTCCATGCTGTGTGTGTGTGTGTTCAGACTCTAACAACTCCATGTTGTTTGGATGTGCACAGAGTGTAACAAGTCCATGTTGTGTGTTCAGACTGCAACAAGTCCATGTTGTGTGTGTATGTGTACAGACTGTAACAAGTCCAGGTTGTGTGTGTGTTCAGACGGTAACAAGTCCATTTTGGGTGTGTGTTCAGATGGTAACCTCCATTTTGGGTGTGTGTTCAGACGGTAACAAGTCCATTTTGGGTGTGTGTTCAGACGGTAACAAGTCCATGCTGTGTATGTGCACAGACTGTAAGAAGTCCATGTTGTGTGTGTATGTGCACAGAGTGTATCAAGTCCATGTTGTGTGTTCAGACTGAAACAAGTCCATGTTGTGTGTGTATGTGCACAGACTGTAACAAATCCATGCTGTGTGTGTATGTGCACAGACTGTAACAAGTCCAAGCTGTGTGTTCAGACTGTAACAAATCCATGTTGTATGCATGTGCACAGATTGTAAAAAGCCCATATTGTGTATGTATGTATGCTGACAGATTGTAACATGTCCATGTTGTGTATGTTCAGAATGTAACATGTCCATGTTGTGTGTGTATGTGCACATACTGTAACAAGTCCATGTTATGTGTGCGTGTTCAGACTGTAACATGTCCATGCTGTGTGTATGTGCACAGACTGTAACAAGTCCATGCTGTGTGTGTATGTGCACAGACTGTAACAAGTCCATGCTGTGTGTGTATGTGCACAGACTGTAACAAGTCCATGCTGTGTGTGTATGTGCACAGACTGTAACAAGTCCATGCTGTGTGTGTATGTGCACAGACTGTAACAAGTCCATGCTGTGTGTGTATGTGCACAGACTAACAAGTCCATGCTGTGTGTGTATGTGCACAGACTGCAACAAGTCCATGTTGTGTATGTGCACAGCCTGTAACAAGTCCATGTTGTGTATGTGCACAGACTGCAACAAGTCCATGTTGTGTGTTCAGACTGTAACAAATCCATGTTGTGTGCAAAGACTGTAACAAGTCCATGCTGTGTGTGTATGTGCACAGACTGTAACAAGTCCATGCTGTGTGTGTATGTGCACAGACTGTAACAAGTCCATGCTGTGTGTGTATGTGCACAGACTGTAACAAGTCCATGCTGTGTGTGTATGTGCACAGACTGTAACAAGTCCATGCTGTGTGTGTATGTGCACAGACTGTAACAAGTCCATGTTGTGTGTGCATGTGCACAGGCTGTAACTAGTCCATGCTGTGTGTGTATGTGCACAGACTGTAACAAGTCCATGTTGTGTGCTCAGACTGTAACTAGTCCATGTTGTGTGCATGTGCACAGCCTGTAACAAGTCCATGTTGTCTGTGTATGTGCACAGCCTGTAACAAGTCCATGTTGTCTGTGTATTTGCACAGCCTGTAACAAGTCCATGTTGTCTGTGTATGTGCACAGCCTGTAACAAGTCCATGTTGTCTGTGTATGTGCACAGACTGTAACAAGTCCAGTCCATGTTGTCTATGTGCACAGATTGTAACAAGTCCATGTTGTCTGTGTATGTGCACAGACTGCAACAAGTCCATGTTGTATGTGTGTTCAGACTGTAACAAGTCCATGTTGTGTGTGTATGTGCACAGACTGTAACAAAGCTTACAGCCATTAAGACCATTGAGAAGGCCAGCCAGATCACCCACTACAGGCAGGAGATTAGTAGCATCACCCATTAATTAGATTATTTGCAAATAAGCCTGGTGAAAATTAGTGACCACCCATCCAGTAAATTAAGACTCTTTTTAAAGGTTACCAGGGAATTACTTATATGCAAGGACAGCCTATTCCAGAAAGAAGGGAAACATTGGGTTAGGTATCTGTTGGACTAGCTGGCACTGTTAACATAGGTTCATAGGTTCATACTAGGCTATCTGCCCTAGAGCATTTATAAGCCTAGCCAAAGTGTGTGTGGCTTTCACCACCCCTTAGGATGAGAATACTACGCCCTTTTAGGGTTTAGTTTACTGTGCCTCTGTCTAGTAGTGACACAGAGATGACCCCTGGGGTAAACCTACGATCTCCCATCCACTCGTCAAGATTTCTCTTGAACAGAGTCAGTGAGGGGCTCTGCCTAACATGTACTGGGATTCTGTTCCAGAGTGTAGGGAGCCTCTGGGTTATGAATCTGTCCCTCCAGCACATCCTATTTATTTCTGTGTTGAGGTTTAAGTCTCTTGCTCTCATGGCTCTGATGGATTTGGATTTTCTGAGGTGGAGCATGTCCATTAATTCCAGACTGGACATGGCCTTGTACGTCAGGCACAGATCACCTCTGAGTAGGCGGTATGTGACTGAATAGAGCTGGAGTTTTTTCAGTCAGGCAGCATATGACATATGTTTAAGACCCTTTATCCTCTTGGTGAGGAACTTTTGGGGTCTTTCCAACTGCTGCAGGTGTCGGGTAAGATACATCCCAAATGGGGCATTGTACTCAATCATTGGCCTGATAAGAGAAGAGTACAGGGGCACAATGACCTCTCTTGATCTAGATGTGAAACCCTTCATGATAAGGTGGGCAATATAGAAGGTCTTCCTAACCACTTTGGCAATGTGAGTGTCAAATGAGAGGTTACTGTCAACCTGGGTCCCTAGGTCCCTGATTACCTCTTCCGTACTTAATGGATTACCACCTATATGGTAATTTGTGGGTACCTTGTTTTTCCCAAAGGGTATGACTATACATTTTTTGGCGTTCAGCTTAAGGCCATGGCTCTGTCACCAATTATCAGTTTCTATGAGGCCTCTCCGAAGGATGTTTGTGTCCGCTGGAGTATCAATTATGGCGCCCAGTTTGCAGTCATCTGCGAACTTTGTCAGCCACAATCCTCCTATGTTTGCCTGTACCTCGGAAAAATAAATGCCGAACAAGAGGGGTCCCAGAACAGAGCCCTGTGGGACACCGCTTGTGACTGGCTTAGAGTCTGACATAGCTCCAGCAACTCTGACCCTGTGGGTTCTGTCCTTGAGCCAGTTTGCAACTCATCTTGTGACATGTGGGTTTACATTTAAGCTGGTGAGTTTGTCTATGATGCCCGAGTGGGGTATTGTGTCAAAGGCTTTTGCAAGGTCAAGGTAGGCTGTGTGAACTGCCTTACCCTCATCAATGGCCTTAGTGACTGTTTCAAAAAAGTCGACCAAGTTCAAAAGGCAGGATCTGCCCTTGACAAAGCCAAATTGGGTAGGATCCAATGTCTGTAGGTCCCCAATGTCTTTGTTTATGAGTTCCATAATGATCCTCTCCATAGCTTTGCAGACCAGGCTCATCAAGCTTATGGGGCGGTAATTTCCAGGGTCCGTAGAAGCACCGCCTTTGTGAAGTGGGACCACTGTTGCCGTACGCCACTCTTTGGGTACATATCCGGTAGTAAGGCTAAGATTAAACAGCAGCCTTATGTGTGGGTTTAGTTCCTCTTGGAGTTCATGTAGCACACAGCCCGGGACACCGTCCGGTCCCATTGATGCTGTGTTTTTAGCTTTAGAGAGGGCGGCTGTCACCTGGGCATCTGAGATGTTAGGGAGGCTACACTCTGCTGGGATAGTTATTTCTCCTTTTGGGGGGGAGGAGAAATTTGCACTGAACCTGTCTGCCAGAATGTTGGCAATGTCAGTGGGTTCAGTGTATTTTGTGTCATTTTGGACTAACTCTGAGCATATCTGGGAGTTTCCACCCAGGTTTCTAACATAGCTAAAGAAGGCCTTGTGATTGTCTTGTGTCTTTTGCGATTTTTCTCTCAAAGTTGGCCTTGGATAATTTTATGAGTGAACGCAGTTTTTTGCTAGTACTGATCAGAGATGCCTTCCCTTTTAGGGATTTTGCTCTGTCATGTAGTAGCTTCCTCCTCCTGTTGTAAAGTTTGTTTATGGCTGGGGTCCACCAGACCGAGCCTGCCTTTGGGGAATGGGTCTTGGTTTTATTTGGGATTGCATGATCCATGCATTCTTGAAGGTGCCGTAGAAGGCATTTGCAAAGGATTCAGCAGTGTGGGTTGTGGTTTCCACTGGCCCAGGGGCCTTGAAGGATACCACTTCAGTCTTAAGAAGTGTGAAGTTGGCTTTTGAGAAGTTCTTCACTGTGGTCTTTTGTGCAGGGGGTGGGGGCAGGATGTGGATTTCCAGTGAGATTAATTTATGGTCTGATCTTACCAAAGAGGGATATACTTCCGGTGAGGAGCATTTTGTCCCCATGTTTGTGATGATCAGGTCTAGTATATTGTCTCCTCTTGTGGGAATGGTGACTAGTTGTTCCATTGCATTTGAGTTTATGAATTCTAGGTACCTTTGAGCTAGGGTGTTTGGGCTTGAGTAATGTTCCCAGTCTATGTTTGGGTAGTTGAAGTCTCCCAATATGATGGTATTTGGAGAGACATTCATACTCTCCAGTGTCTTCAGGAAGGCTGTGTGGGGTTCCTGAGTTTGAGAGGGTGGTCTGTAGCATGCTACAAACTGTAAGGCAGTTTTGCCTATGGTTAGTTGCACCTGGATGGTCTCCGATGCTTTGTGCATTGCCACTAACCTGGAGGTGTGGGTATCTTTGATGAATATGGATACTCCCCCTCCTTTTGTGGTTCGGTCCAAGTTTTGGGGCCGGAAAGCATGATATGAGGTAAAACCTGAAAGTGCTGGGGTGCTCTCAGGAGCCTTGAACCAGGTTTCAGTCACTGCACAGACATCGATGTTCTCCATACTGAGGAGGGCTTCGAGGCCGTGCATCTTGAGGTTTAGACTTCTGGCATTGAGCAGCATTACCCTTAGTTTTTTTCCACTTGTGTTTTCTAGGGAGGTAGGTTTGTCATTTGAGCCTTGCCTAAAAAAGGCACTATGGCAGTATAGGTTTAGGTCTCCAGAGTGTTTTTGTTTTTTTTTAATCACCTGCTACTATTTAAGTGAAAGTGATCAAAGAGTGCAAAGACATTCACAGCAGAGAATGCCAAGCAAATGTCACCTTTCAGGTACTGATTAGGCTGTGTTGAGGAACACAGCTTTCAGGATAACTAAGGATACCAATGCCCAAGATCTTTTTGGTAAGGAAATGCTGAGGTCTCTTGAGTTGGCTTAGATGCTTAGCAACTTATATGATGAACAGGATGTTAAATTCAATGATGTTTTTCAATAAGCGAGGAAAAGATGGAACTGTAACTTTTTTGGACCTTGAAGAGATACCAGGAAGGATAAGTTGCCCAAGGATGGAGGAGTTTCTAACCACAGTGAGATGTGGTGATCAAAGTTGTTTTTTTTTTATTTTTTTTTAACATCAACAAATGTACCACAATCCCCAAACCACTGTGTCAGAGTTAGGCAGAAAGTTATCTATAAGATATGTTGATGGGATGCTAGATTTATGAAAGGAAACTATACTGCAAACCAACTCATGGTTAACATACCAAGCATTTGATTTGGTCTAGTTCCTTGGTGAAGAATTTGAGTATCAGAATGGGACTGGATAATTGTCCCAGTGTACAATCTTTAGCATTGATATCTACTATTGTGTCAGAGAAGTATATGCCACAGAGGAGGGGACCAAGATAGACCTCTGCAAAACAATGGTGATGTTTTTCTGTCTAGAGCAACTATGCAATGATGTTAACAGTATGGGTTCTGTCAGGCAGATAAAATAGCCATCCAGCAATCTAAGTGTAAGCTAATGCAGACATGGGATAGTGTCAATAACGTCATCACAGAAGATAGTGTTGACGACCTTGTAAACACAGTGAACTGTATTTTTAACCATGTCAGTTGTAACCCATTCAAATAACTCGGCACTGTAATGCTTCACAGTGGATAATGTCCGGACCCTTCAAACTGATGTTGTGGGGAACTTTGGAGGAGGAGGTATTGGGAAAGGGTGAGTAGGATGAAGCTGGAAGATAATTCATCTGGAATATCAGCAGGTTCCTCGGGGTGAGAAGTAACATTAGAGATAAGGTCAGTATTATAACTGTAGGTTACTTCTGTGCTTCCTATTACACATTAAGAAGGCAGCTTGTCTTTTTTTTTTTACATTCAAATGTTATTTTTCTTCATAAATATACATCTTGCAAACAACAAATGAAGATTACAGAATATATATCACTGATCAAGTATACACAAACTAATACGTAAGAAGATGAAAACGTACAATAAATCTAAAAAGAAACATAACATAGCAAAACTATTTACAAAGGTGTCTAGTCAGAATAAATAAAACATTTCTCTTATACTGATCACAAAACTTATTAATGGATATTATTGCTCATTTTCTCTAATATTTCCATTGTTTTCAACCATGCATTGTCATATGAAGTGATTCTACTAGCCCTGCTCTTTAGGGTAGCAATTTCCATATTCTCAACCTATTAATTTTGTTAATGTCAAAAGTATCTATTATTATATGTACAAGCTATAGGGAGTAGCAAGAAAAAACAAACCTTAATATTAGGGATCTTATTCAACAAATTCTTAAATACAGATAAAGTATTAATAATAAACTGGGACAATATTTTCATATTTTTATTCTCCAATATATTATCTTTGCTCATCCAATAAAAGTGATTTGATAGAATTATTGAGTGATTCTAACTACACAACTGAATTGATTTTAACCAGATCTGTTCATGTACTTGTTTCCATAAAGAAGAATAAGTTGAGTTTAACCACAATGTTATATTTTTCACAAAAAAGACAGAGCATAAATCTCTACATTTAGAAGATTAATTACACCTTCTTCCCAATCAATCAAATCATTATTTAGAGCAATTCTAGACTTATTGGGGAACCATAAAAATTTAATATCAATTTATTACATTCTTGTGTAATGTGTTTAGGAGGGGGGAGAAATAAAACTGGTATAAGATACATCATCTTAGGTAAAACAGTTGTTTTAATCAGAAACTGCCAGTCTTTCATTGTAAATAAAAATATGTTCCAACTGGACATCAAAAGATTAATTTTATTTAAGATAGAGGTACAATTAAATAAAAATGTCTTCACATAATTATTCTAATATGAAAACACCTAAATAATTAATTCTGCCATTTGATGCAACATATTTAGAAAACATTTTATTTAGAAGATTCTTTTTATAATTTATAAGTAAATTTTATTTTTACTGAACTGAAGACGTGAATGGGCATTCCTTCGTTGAAGGTTGTGCGTTAGGCCCGGCAAGCCAGTACGTAAAAATCTACTGCAAATCATTAACGGACCGGAGTTCCGCTGTGGCGACCCCTAACCGGGATAAGCCGAAAGACACAAACAAACAAACTGAACTGAAGACCAGAAGCAGTTTGTCTTTTGAAATGGATGCAAAAAGTACAGTTTTGTACCTACCATAAATGTAGATGTTCGAAGATCCACATTGCTGCAGTCCTTACTTATGGGTAGTCCGCGGTCCTCGGTCGGCCCGAATACCAAAGTATTAGGCTGACGTCGGTCATGACATCAGGCGTCAGGGTATAAAGGCGCAGGAGGGACGCCATACCCTCAGTCTTTTCTTGCCCCAGATGTCAGAAGGCCAAACAAGAAGGCCACAGCCAAAACAGAATACCTCCCAAAACATGCCCAACAACAACCATCACCTAAAGCATAGCACCCTGTTAAACCACAGTGGGAAGGAGGGAATTGGACTGCAGCAATGTGGATCTTGAACATCTACATTTATGGTAGGTACAAAACTGTACTATGTTCTTCATCTCACATTGCTGCAGTCCTTACTTATGGGTAGAATCCCAAAGCAGCGGGAAAGGGAGGTTGGTAAAATCATAAAGCATTAGGGGCTGCTAAAATGCCCTGTAAAATTGCAGTGGCAAATCCAGCCCTAGACTTAGAATAGAGAGGAAGGTGGTAATGTTTAGAAAAGTATGCACTGAACTCCAAGTAGCTGCCTCCAAAATGTCTTTGTAGCTACCCCCTTAGGCAGTAGCCCTAGTGGAATGAGGCCTGATTCCAGCGGAATCTCCTTACCATGATGGGAATAACAGAAAGAAATACAAAACCCAATCCATTTAGAAATAGTTTGTTTTGAAACAGGTTTACCAAGGCAAAAGAAACAAACAACTGCTGAGACTGTCTGAACTCCTTGGTTCTGCTCAAATAATACTTAAAACTGCTTGTGAATATCCAAAGTATGCAAAATTTTCTCCCCTTTATTTTGGGGTTTGCATAAAAAGTAGGCAAATGAATAGTTTGGTTTAAGGCCACACTAGAAACCACTTTAGGCATAAAGGAAGGATTAGTGCAAAGATACCCTATCCTTATGAAAAATCAGGAAAGGCTCCACTGCCATGAGGGCCTGTAATTCAGAAACCCTTCTTGCAGAGGTAATGGCCAACAAAAAAGCAGTTTTCCATGACAAATACTTTAACTCGGCTGCTGCAGGCTCAAAAGGTTGTAGAGTAAGCTTTTCCAACACAAAATTGAGATCCCAAGCAGGAGTAGGAGCTCTCGTGGGGTCTTATATTCTTTGCCCCTCTAAGAAATTGCTTAAACAAAGGATGAGAGAATAAAGGAGGGTCACAATCATAGTGAGCAGAAATGGCTGCAGCATGGACTTTTATCGAGGAGAAAGACAAACCTTTGTCCAATAACTCAGTAAGATATTGAAGAGCAACACTTAAATCAGGTTTGGAGACATCAAAGTCCTTTCCTTTGCTCCAAATAAAAAATCTCCTCCATTTATCAGCGTAACATTTCCTGGTACTAGGCCTCCTGGCCTCCAAAATAACATTCAAAACTTGTTGTGGAAGCTGAGACCCTCCAGAGTCTAAAACAGAACATGCCAGGCTGTTAGATGCAGAGACTGAATCTTGACATTGAGGAAGTGATTGCCCTCTTGTGACAAAAGGTGCGGAATCAAAGGCAGAGGCCATGGAGGTTCGTACTAGACTCCTCAGTAGTGGGTACCAGTGTTGTCGAGGCCAATCCGGTGCTATCAACATCATGGTTGGCTTGTCTTGTCTGACCTTCAAAAGTACCTTGGGAAGAAGAGGCAGAGGTGGAAAGGCATATACATGCAGATTGTTCCAACTGAATGATAGAGCGTCCACCTTCCAAGCTGTGTGATGAAACATTTTCGTGCAAAACTTTGGCAACTGGTAATATAGTGGAGAAGCGAACAGATCTATGTCTGGAGTTCCCCATAACACTGTCAATTTTTGAAATACATGAGGATCCAATTTCCACTCGTGAGGATCCACTATTTGTCTGCTCAACACATCTGCTAAGGAGTTCTGTGCTCCTGGTAGAAACCTTGAAGATTGAGGTGTAGATTGAGAGCAGTTTCCCACAAAATCATCGCTTGTCTGCAAAGAGGGTAAGAATGGGTTCCCCCTTGCTTGTTGATGTACCACATGACAGTAGTGTTGTCTGTTTGAATCAACACCTGCCCTGGGTGAAGTAAATCTTTGAAAGCCATCAATGCAAACTGGGCTGCTAACATTTCCTTCAAGTTGATATGCAAATGTTGGAGTTTGACAGGCCACGTGTCTTGCACCCATTTTCCATTGAGGTGTGCTCCCCAAGCCTTGTCCGAGGCATCTGTCGTTAGAATCTGACTCGCCTCTGGTGCGGTCACAGAGAGTCCCTTGTTTAGGTGACATTCCTGAGCCCACCACAAAAACTCCTTCTAAATGCAAGGTATTATCTGAATGACAGTGTCTAGATCTTGGCAGTGCTGTGTCCATACATTTTTGAGATACCATTGAAGCTTCCTCATATGCAATTTGGCATTGGGAAGCACCAGAATCTAAGAACCCCAAGGCTTAGAAGGACTGTCCTTGCAGTCAGCCTGGACCGTAGAGACATTTGATGAAAATTTGTTTGTCCGGGGTCAAAAGGCCATCTGGGAAGCTGTATTCAGTCTCACACCCAGAAAGCACATGTCCTGAGAGGGTACTAGACTGGACTTTGTTTCGTTCACAGAATACCCTAGGCATCTTAACACTGCCATCACATACTGTAGATGTTGAAGAAGTTCGTCCTTTTCTTGTGCAATAATCAGGCAATGCGTCCAATAAGGATAAATCTGTATTCCTCTTAGTCTGAAAAGGCTATCACTGGAGCCAGAACCTTTGTGAACACTCTGGCAGTAGATAAGCCAAAGGGCAATGCAAGAGAACTGATAATGTAAATTTCCAGCCAGCAGGTACCTCCTGCAACTGGGCCTGATAGGAACATGAAGGTAAGCCTCTTTGAGATCCAGAGTAACCATCCAGTGATCTTTTCCCAACAGAGGTAAAAGCTGTTGTAAAGTCAGCATCTTGAACTTTGGAATGTCCAGATAAGTGTTGAGGATAGATAAATCCAAAATTGGTCTCCACGTGTTCCCTTTCTTTGGAACTAGAAACAGAGAATAAAATCCTAGGCCCACTTCTGACAGAGGAACTGGCTGTATAGCTCCCATTTGAAGAAGTAAAGAAATTTGTTTGTGAGCCTCTATCCTTTGCGAGGAGGGAAGGACGTCCTTGAGGCATGGTATGGAAATAGAACTTGTAACCTCGGTTTATAATGTCCAATACCCATTTGTCCTGGGTAACTAAATGCCAATTTTGTTTGAAAGAGCCAACTTTCCTCCCAAAGGAGCTGCCAGGCAGGAAGAATCTGGCAGCTGAAAATGCAGGTCATTGGGCCTGTTTGAAAGGACTGGCCCCTGCCTTCACCAGCAGATTGAGCAGGCGAACTCCATTGTCTCGGCCTGAAGGTACTCTGAGCTCTGCCCCTACCGCCTAGATCTACCCCTAGACTGAGAATCAGAAGAAGCCTTAGTAGGCCAATTTCTACTAAACTTTGGAGGTTGTACCTGCAAAAATCTTTAACAGTCTGCATAGACTTAGCCTTGTCTTCCATTTTCTTTAAGACTGACTCCACAGGAGGACCAAACAAAACTTCAGACTGTAAAGGCATCCAGAATTCTAGACTTAACATGCTCAGACAAATTCTGATCCTTAAGCCAGGCGTGCCTCTGAATAACTGAACCAGTTGCAGCCATCCTAGAAGAAGCCTGTAAAGCATCAAAACCACATTGCAAATAGTGCTTTCCCACCTGTTCAGAAACATGCACTAAATCCTGCAATTCTTTACACTCTATGGCCTCTGCTAAAGCATCCACTCTAGATCTTAGCTGAGAGGAAATTCTGATACTTCAACATATGATACTGGCAGTTCAAAGCTCATCGCTTAAAGTAGAGGTATACACCTTCTTACCCCATCTATCCAAAGCTCTAGCTTCCTTATCCAGAGGAACAGGATTCTTAAACAGAGGCTCTAACACCCTTAGGCCCCTGACTAATAGTTTCTGGGTCGCCCTAGGACTCTTATACAGATATGTATGAGCCTCAGGCACCCTATAATACCTGCCAGGTTTAACTGGAGCAGGAGGCACAGAATCTGGATTAAGGAAGCCTCGAGAAAACATCGAAACAACATCCAAAACGGAGGTATAGCTAAGGGTCTATGCTGTGGCAAAACAAGAACTCCTGAGTCTCTTCCGTGAATCAGAGTAATCCTGTCCTTCCCACTAAAATGCTCCTCATGGGAATGCAGAGTTTCTGAAAATGAAAATCCTCTGGAGGAGAAGCAGAAGGAGTGGAATCCTCTGCATCAGAATCAGAATAAGGAGGAAATCTTGAATGTCTTCAGCAGAAGACTCAGAATCATCTGAGGCCTGCTCCAAACTTTCCAACTCTGGCTCCATCCTGGGCCTCTTATCAAGAGGGCATAGAACCTCTAATTAAAGTAATCAAATCCTCTGCCATTTTAAGCACAGACCCTGAAGAACCAGAACTGACACCAGAGGAAGGCAAAACAGCCCTGCCCTTAGAAGGAGCCTTAGGAACAGTAACAGAAGGCCTAACCACCTGAGGCATAGAAGGGAGAATAGTAACCTGAGAGGCCCCTTCAGCCTGACCTGCCTCCTGAGAGGCCACATCCTGTAAAATCAAAGTTTCCCCCTGGGACTCAACAGAATCTTCAGCCGGATCCAGCTGTTCAGCTGTAGCTTCTAAAGATCCGGCGTCCGGAACAGCCGAATCATCCTGCCTAGGCTTTAAAGATTTGTCTTTGCGCTTCTTAGAAGAAGCGGTGGAACATCGGCATGTTATAATTACACCTCTTGCCTAACCTCCGTTTTATTATTAAACTCCTAACAAAGAACCGACATTTCGTGGTGGTATCGCGGTCCCAAACAAGGAATTTTCTGACATCCGGTAAGTAGCTGGAGCAAGAAAAACAAAATATTATAAGTAAGGACTGCAGCAATGTGAGATGAAGAACATCTCTAAATTCAGTCAGCCTTGTATTTCCTAGTGGTAAAGCGTAAGTGATTTACCAGATTTAAATGGTAATTTAATGATGATAGACATTTTTATATAAATAACCAGGAGTATTTGCTGATGTGGGAGTTCAACCACTGGGGCTGTGTTTGTGCCAGATGGGTACAGATGCCTTTATCTCATTCCCTCCAATGGGGCTCTGGAATTTTTCACTAAATTCCACTGGGTGTAACTTAAAGGTTTTGAAAGAATAAAATTATGTCCTTACATTTCAAACAAATGTTCACATCTCTGGAACAACAGAGTTAATTAAAAAATGCAAATTTTAAACTCTTCAGCAAAAACTATTTTTATAGTGGTTTTATTCTTTAGGTTCTCAGTCTTCGACAGAATTTCATAAATCACAGTAAACACAAACTATTATGTTTGTAATATTTTGTAAACAACTGACAATATCTTGGCAACCACTCAAGTTACACACATACTGTCAGCAGTATTTTGTTCACACAGTTTTGAGCTTTCATACGAAGTTAAGCATGTCTGTCTGTGCTACTCGGTTGCCAAGATATTTACAAAGACATGAAACTTATGACAATATAAATAAATATCATATGAACAATTAATATCTCTTTACCTGTACTACACAGACGTTAAATCAATATAGTAGCATTTGCCATTGTGTAAGCTTTGAGTTGAAATATTTCAGTACCTTGTATGTAACATGGTTTTGGAATTATTAATGGAAATATGAGCGATAAATACTTGATGCCTAGAGGCATCAGTAGGAGGTAACTACAGAAGCACCTGGAGATGTCACTGGGTTGTAAGGATTTAAACACCTAGGAGGGTGTAAAATTGGATTTGTAACAATTCACCGCTGACCATCTCTTCCAAGGACTGTTCCTGTAAATCAATATTGCTAAAAAAAACCACTTTTGCCAATAATTGTTTTTTTTTTTTTTTTAATAGGAGGTACAGCCCCTGCATTGCCAGTTTGGGAAAGAATGCCTCACAGCCCCAACTTAGATACACTAATTCCACATTTCAACAAAAATGGGAAAAGAGCAACCTTAATGATAAAAAAGTGGTTTTCAGCGATACTGATTCATACAAATGACATTCTTTTGAGACTGCAGTCAATGAATCAATACATTCCTGTAAAATTTAGATGAGTGGGCAGCAGCCTCGGGTGCAAGGTTTGCCGAGGGGGCTACAACATTTGTGTTCACCAATAAAACTGTTACACAGAAAGCAAGTGGTTTTGAAGGAGTACATGAAAGTACAGGTATTGTCAGAGGCTGCAAAGCAGGTAAAGCAGGTTTTCAGACAGAACATCACAGCAAAATGGTCACATTTCAGTAAGCAAGGGTAACAACTGGGGCATATATTTGTGGGGACACAGTATCTAAAAGACTGCCACCTCTGGTGGGCAGGGGCAAAACAATGTATCAGCATTTATGAAGTCCAGAAACCTGTGGTTATATTTGCTGCTGGCAGTACATGTTTGCTAGTGTGTGTGTGTGTGTGTGTGTGTATATACATACAGTTGAAGTCACTTGTAAGAAAGAAAAACTAGCCATTGAACCAAACACCTGACTAATTAAGGTGTTCTGCATGCTCTAACAGAGTCACAGACTGAGTTCTATATTTGGCTACAAAGTCATAAAATGTTAGGATTGTAGCTATCAAACACAGCTTTCTTGGCATGGTAGGCAAGGGCATATGCACTAAACCATTGTAATGAATAAATGCATATATTCTTCCACAGACGCTGCTAATCATAATGCATGATAGGCATCATACTCTGAAATGAAGGGAGTGCCATCACTACATTCCGTGTGTGCGTGTGTGTTCGTAATGCATGATAGGCATTATACTCTGAAATGAAGGGAGTGCCATCACTACATTCCGTGTGTGTTCGTAATGCATGATAGGCATTATACTCTGAAATGAAGGGAGTGCCATCACTACATTCCGTGTACGAGTGTGTGTGGGTTCCCTATTGAAATGTCAGCACTCGAAATGCAGAATGCCAACAAGCCAGGAAAAAAAAGACAAACTACAGGGGAAGAGTAAATTTCTAACATAGATTTTCTTCTTTAAACTTCTTTTTTGAAGGAGGGTTGCCCTGCACCCCCCAATGTATATATACCAACTCCAAGACCACAATACCTCAAAGAAAAGGGAGTATTCCAAGAAAGGGCTACCTTGGGCTTAAGTACATGTCTTGACCTGATTCTCATTGTCCTTTTGCCTACATCGTTCACCCCCCATCAACCCTAGACTCTTCCTACCTGCATCGATCACCCCCAATCTGCCCTGCACTCTTCCTACCTGCAGCGATCACCTTCCATCTGCCTTGCACTCTTCCTACCTGAAGCCATCACCCCCATCTGTCCTTCATACATCCTACTTGCAGCAATTACCCCTCCATCTGTCCTGCACACTTCTATCTGCAGCAATTACCCCATCCACCTTTCACATTTCCTACCTGTAGCAATTATCTTCTCATCAGCCCAGCACACTTCCTACCTGCAGCAATAACCCCACTCTGCCCTACATGCAAAGTTCCTCTAGGCTGCTGCTCCCCACAGTCTGCCTTGTCACCAGAGGACTGCTGTTTAATGATCTGCCATATGAAAGCACAATTGTGGCAGTACACTAAACACCTAAAGTGTGATAAGAGACTTAGGGACACAGGTGGACAGTGGTCTCACCTTCAATAACCACATAGCCACAACAGTCAGGAAATCCTTCTATGTGGCACACCTCATCACTAAGGTCTTTTCATCCAGAAAAAAGGAGGTCATTGTCCCACTGTACTCATCCCTCATTAAACCCATTATAGAATACGCCTCATTTGGTATGTACCTCTCAAGACCTCTGCAACAACTGGAAAGGCCACAGAAATACCTCACTAAAAGAATCACAGGCCTAAAGCAGATGCCCTATGCTGACCGCCTAAAAAAACTTCAGCTATTTTTATTTTATTTTTAATTTTTATTTTATTTTTTTATTTTACATTTGTTGACCTGGCTAGTCTATCTGGATATATGTCCATTTTCAGTAGAGACCCGGGGAGAAAAGCTCCAGTAATTATTACAAGGTTTAAGAAGGCGTTACAATAGAAGTTATAACAAATATAATGCTAACAGCAAACCAAATAGTATTTTTTTTTTTTGGTTAGGAAATTGCAAATTACAATCTTAAAACCAAAAAATACATAAACTACAACGTACGTGATGTGCATATCACAATAATCATTACAATACAAAGAATCTAAACATAAATTTTATAAGAAGAATGCTAAAGTGTAATGAGAGGTAAAGAAAAGCTGAAAGGGGTGTAGGGAGAAAAAATGGGGAAAAAGAAAAGAAAACAGAGTGAGTCTAGTTAGTACAAGGACATAGCCATTTTTATTGAGGTAGCGTTTAAAAAGTGGGAGAGAAGTCTGGGATGAGATATCTGAGGGTAGTTTATTCCATATTTTCCAACAAAGTTGGAGAACAGGCAGTCCCCTGTTGAGTTATAGGGTATAATAGGGAAAAAATAGGGAAGAAGAAAAGAAACAGAGTTAGTCTGCGTTACTACAGGGGCATAGCCATTTTTTATTGAGATACAGTTTTAGATTCCTTTTAAAAAGTGGGAGAGAAGTCAGAGATGAGATATCCGAGGGTAGTTTATTCCATATTTTTCCAACAGAGTTTGAGAACAGGCATTCACCTGCAGAGTTATTGGATATGGTTGTTTTGATCAATAGTTTGAAGAGCGTAGATGTTTCTGATTATAATAAGGTGCGATGTGGCTAGAGAGTATTGGAGTTTTGGTGGGTTGGTACAGGGTTTTGTGGGCTATTGTGAGTTGTTGAAGTTCGAGCTGATTAGGAAGTTCTAGCCAACCTAGTTGTTTTAGGTTCAGGCAGTGATGGGTTCTAAAAGGGGATCCTGTAGCAAATATAGCAATATTATTGTAAGATGTTACTAGTTTATTGAGGTTTTTTTTTGATAGATTGGTGTATATGGGGGAAGCATAGAGTAAAGTAGAGATTAGGTGAGTTCTAGCTAACGTAGTTCTTGCAAGTGGAGTAAGAAAGGGTTTGATTCTGTATAGGGTTCCTATTTTTTTGTTCACTGATTTTATTATTGTGTTGATATGATTGTCAAAGTTTAGATTCTTGTCTATTGTTATTCCTAATAATTTTGTGGTAGCGTCAGGAGAAATGGGAGTACCATTATTGGAACTGATAGTGAAGTGTAAGGGGATGTGCTTTCGGGTTGGTGAGAAGAGAAGCAGTTTAGTTTTCTTGGGGTTAAGTAGTAGGCAGCGATGAGAGAACCATTGTTCTACAGTGTTAAAGGCTTTTTGGGTTAGAGACTGGAGTTCTGTTTGAGAGGTAGATGTGCAGATTATAGTAGAATCGTCTGCATATTGAATACAGATAGTATTTGGGATAGCTGACTGCAGGTCGTTGATAAAGATGGAAAAAAGAAGTGGGCCTAAGATCACATATCGTCTACTCCGAGGCGATCTCTGCTTAACATACAAGGCCATGTCAAACCCAGAGCTGCTGGACATGCTACACTTAAAGAAATCACAATTCCTCAGAACCACACGCTCCAGGGATCTAAACCTTGTCATCACAATAAAAAAAAAACATGCTAGAACTGGAGTTGCTGTCCAAGTAGCTCATGTTTTGTTTTCAACTCTTATGCTGTCCCCAGTGTCCCTGTACTGTCTCTACATCAAGCGTGAAGTGCTGGTTTTAGGTTCCTGACCCAGAGACTCTGGAATAGACTGCCCATACATGTCAAGTAGAGCCCCTCTTTGGCCATCTTCAAACGGAACCTTGATGATTGGATGGGAGAAAGGAAATTCATCCCGGTGATGACATCAGTCGCCCTGATAGACAGGGGTCCAGGGAAGTAAATAGTGTGGGAAGAAATAGCCAGGGAACTGTTATGGCTAGTCTTGTATAGGCCCTAGGGCCAATAGCCTTAGTACCAACCTATGAATTTACAGTGTTCTTTTTATCTTTCTATGGCAATGTAGGATCTCATTCACTCAGTGTTGTTACCATTTATTTTACATATTTACATTTTGTTGACCTGGTTTTGTCCCTCTAATCCTACAGACTATTTTCAGTAGAGACCGGACATTCCATTCTCACTTACTAGGGGAAATCTGGCCACAGCACTACCAAACACTATTATTCTGCATGCCTCTCAACTGGCCCTGATTTTACAGAATGACCCAATTCTGCCTCATATTTTTGCCCTAGCCCTCATAATTTTTGACTTTCTGGTAACTCACTGAGAATTACAGTTAGTTCTGTAATGGCAGACATCAAAGGTTTAGGCTTTTCACTGTTCAGAAAAAGTATGTTGATGCAAAGCCTGCTGTTCTATTATGTGAATTAAGGGTAACATTTAACATTTTGTCCCTGATTTTTGTTCCTTAGTCCCCCTATTATTTTTATTTTTTCCTCTGATTCTTGAGCTAACAAGTTAAGAGCTGCCTCATTAGCAAGGCGTTCCCAAGGTAATCGGTACTGCCTCATTAGCAAGGCGTTCCCAAGGTAACCGGTGCTGCCTCATTAGCAAGGCGTTCCCAAGATAACCGGTGCTGCCTCATTAGCAAGGCGTTCCCAAGGTAACCGGTGCTGCCTCATTAGCAAGGCGTTCCCAAGGTAACCGGTGCTGCCTCATTAGCAAGGCGTTCCCACGGTAACTGGTGTTGCCTCATTAGCAAGGCGTTCCCACGGTAACTGGTGTTGCCTCATTAGCAAGGCGTTCCCAAGGTAACCGGTGCTGCCTCATTAGCAAGGCATTCCCAAGGTAACCGGTGCTGCCTCATTAGCAAGGCGTTCCCAAGGTAACCGGTGCTGCCCCATTAGCAAGGCGTTCCCAAGGTAACCGGTGCTGCCTCATTAGCAAGGCGTTCCCAAGGTAACCGGTGCTGCCTCATTAGCAAGGCATTCAAGGTAACCGGTGCTGCCTCTTTAGCAAGGCATTCCCAAGGTAACTGGTGCTGCCTCATTAGCAAGGCGTTCCCACGGTAACTGGTGTTGCCTCATTAGCAAGGCGTTCCCACGGTAACTGGTGTTGCCTCATTAGCAAGGCGTTCCCACGGTAACCGGTGCTGCCCCATTAGCAAGGTGTTCCCAAGGTAACCGGTGCTGCCTCATTAGCAAGGCATTCAAGGTAACCGGTGCTGCCTCATTAGCAAGGCATTCCCACGGTAACTGGTGCTGCCTCATTAGCAAGGTGTTCCCACGGTAACTGGTGTTAGCAAGGCGTTCCCAAGGTAACCGGTGCTGCCTCATTAGCAAGGCGTTCCCAAGGTAACCGGTGCTGCCCCATTAGCAAGGCGTTCCCAAGGTAACCGGTGCTGCCTCATTAGCAAGGCATTCCCAAGGTAACCGGTGCTGCCTCATTAGCAAGGCGTTCCCAAGGTAATCAGTGCTGCCTCATTAGCAAGGCGTTCCCAAGGTAACCGGTGCTGCCTCATTAGCAAGGCGTTCCCAAGGTAACCGGTGCTGCCTCATTAGCAAGGCGTTCCCAAGGTAACCGGTGCTGCCTCATTAGCAAGGCGTTCCCAAGGTAACGGGTGCTGCCCCATTAGCAAGGCGTTCCCAAGGTAACCGGTGCTGCCTCATTAGCAAGGCGTTCCCAAGGTAACCAGTGCTGCCTCATTAGCAAGGCATTCCCAAGTTAACCGGTGCTGCCTCATTAGCAAGGCGTTCCCAAGGTAACCGGTGCTGCCTCATTAGCAAGGCATTCCCAAGGTAACCGGTGCTGCCTCATTAGAAAGGCGTTCCCACGGTAACTGGTGTTGCCTCATTAGCAAGGCGTTCCCAAGGTAACCGGTGCTGCCCCATTAGCAAGGCATTCCCAAGGTAACCAGTGCTGCCTCATTAGCAAGGCGTTCCCAAGGTAACCAGTGCTGCCTCATTAGCAAGGCGTCACCAAGTTAACCGGTACTGTTCAACATTATAATACTTAAAAGCATCCAGATATCCTGTGTTTGTCTGCTTCTGACACCTGAAGGACTTGGACGGTGCAGTGGTAGCATTGTTGCCTCACAGCATGAGGCTCTCCAGTCTGATTCTCGGCTAGGGTGCCTTCTGTGTGGAGTCTGCATTTCCTCCCTGCATTTGTGTGGGCTTCCTCCGGGTGCTCCAGTTTCCTCCCACATTACAAAGACATGCTTCTGAAGTGTTTCTCCCAGGGCCTCCGCTGAAAATTGGCAACATTCCAAGTCGGAATTTCCTGGTAAACAAATGTTAATAAAAAAATAAGCATATGTAATATACAACCAGCTCAATATAACCACAGATGTCCACAAATATGGACTTATGTTTGCAACTGTTTTTTGCATCTGTGTGTAGATATTTTTGTGAAACTTTTTTTTTTTTTTTACTAACCTGCCGTTACCCTCTGTTAGAAACACGCACCCAATATACCTTTCTTTCATTACACCCAGGTGAAGTCCAATATCATGGGACTCTGTGAAAGGTCCTGAGACACATGGGGCCCACCCAGTTAAACTGCAATGCGTAACTACTTGCACAGATGCAAAAAACTGGAGTTGCTGTCCAAGTAGCTCATGTTTTGTTTTCAACTCTTATGCTGTCCCCAGTGTCCCTGTACTGTCTCTACATCAAGCATGAAGTGCTGGTTTTAAATGGCAAATTCCTTGCGAAACACTGAGTTATAAGTACTGTGTTTAACAAGATGATAAAGGTCTACAAATTAAATGTTTGCAGAATATGTTCCTAGAATATAACCCATATATAGCACTTTCCCCTAAAGCAATACAGCAAAGAAATCTGATCTGTGCATTTCTTCCAGCCTTCTATGAGGATGCATCATCTTGAATCAGATTGCAAAGCTAATTATAGTTAACACTATCGTGAAATGTTAGGAAGAGTAGATTAATATGGTCCAAGAAACAAGTCCCAGAAAAAAAGCCATATACGCTCTACACAGAAATATAGTAATAAACTGCATGCTCTCCCCAAGGCACAAGGACACACTGTACATGCCAATGTAAAAACGGCAATATATAAAAAAGTCATCATGCCAACCGTGCAACAATCCATAAGCGCAACATCATAACGCACCTGACTGTGTGTGAAGTTGTAAGTTTGGTGACCCCTGTTCTACCACAAAAGTCACTTTTCTATAGTGGGCAGAAAAATATTACATAGAGGGCTAAGCAGGCATTGTGATTGAGCATGTAACACCTCCAACACTGCATTTATTAATTAATTGGAAACGATCAATGCCGTACATACAGCTGCAAGGGTGCAAGTACAACCTACTACTATTGGATGAAAATGTGGTTATTTACAACTACAATAAGCTTCATTGTATCAGGTTGGACAGGACTGGACTCGGACAGTGGTCACATCTAACATCTGAGGACCACAGTGTGCAAAAATAGCTAAAGAGGTAAAAGCTTACAGATGTACCTCAATATCATCTTCTTCTTTCGGCTGCTCCCGTTAGGGGTCGCCACAGCAGATCATGTGTTTCCATTTCTTCCTGTCCTCTGCATCCTGCTCTGTAACACCTACCACCTGCATGTCCTCTCTAAACACATCCATAAACCTTGTCTTAGGCCTTCCTCTTTTCCGGTTACCTGGCAGCTTCATCCTTAGCATCTTTTTCCCAATATACTCTGCATCCCTCTTTAGGACATGTCCAAACCAACGTAATCTTGCCTCTCTGGCTTTGTCTCTAAACCTTCCAACTTGGGTTGACCCTCTAATATACTTATTCCTAATCCTGTCCACCCTCGTCATACACAGTGCAAATCTTAACATCTTTAACTCTGTCACATCCAGCTCTGACTCCTGCCTTTTTGTCAATGCCACTGTCTCCAACCCGTATAACACAGCTGGTCTCACTACCCTCTTGTAGACCTTCCCTTTCACTCTTACTGGTACTAGTCTCTCACAAATCACTCCTGACACTTCTCCACCCACTCCATCCTGCCTGTACTCTCTTCTTCACCTCTCTTCCACACTCACCATTACTCTGAACTGTTGATCCCAAGTATTTAAACTCATCCACCTTTGCCACGTCTACTCCCTGCATCCTCACCATTCCTCTACCCTCCCTCTCATTCACACACATATACTCTTAGTCCTGCTGACCTTCATTCCTCTTCTCTCTAGAGGATGTCTCCACCTCTCCAGAGTCTCCTCCACCTGTTCCCTACTCTCACTACAGATCACAATGTCATCTGCAAACATCATATTCCATGGGGACTCCTGTCTGATCTCATCTGTCAACCTGTCCATCACCATTACAAATAAGAAAGTGCTCAGAGCTGATCCTTGATGTAATCCCACCTTCACCTTAAATGCATCCATCACTCCCACCGCAGACCTCACCGCTGTCACACTACCCTCGTACATATCCTGTACCACTCTTACATACTTCTCTGACACTCCTGACTTCCTCATACAATACCACAACTCCTCTCTAGGCACCCTGTCATATGCTTTCTCTAGGTCCACAAAGATACCATGCAACTCCTCCTGACCTTCTCTGTACTTCTCCATCAACAGTCTCAGAGCAAACATCGCATCTGTAGTGCTCTTTCCTGGCATGAAACCATACTGCTGATCACTAATCATCACCTCCCTTCTTAACCTAGCTTCCACTACTCTTTCTCATAACTTCATGCTGTGACTGATCAAGTCAATCCCTCTGTAGTTACTACAGTTCTGCACATCACCCTTATTCTTAAAAATCGGTACCAAAACACTTTCTCCATTCCTCAGACATCTTCTCACTTTCCAAGATTTCATTAAACAATCGAGTTAAAAACTCCACTGCCATTTCACCGAAACACCTCCATGCTTCCACAGGCATATCATCTGGACCAACAGCTTTTCCATTCTTCATCCTCTTCATAGCTATCCTTACTTCCTCCTTGCTAATCCACTGCACTTCATGATTCACTATCCGCACATCATCCAACCTTCTCTCCCTGTCATTCTCTTCATCAGCCCCTCAAAGTACTCTTCCCATCTGCTCAACACACTCTCCTCGCTTGTGAGTACGTTTCCCTCATTATCCTTTATCACCTTTACCTGCTGCACATCTTTACTAGCTCAGTCCCTCTGTCTAGCCAATCGGTACAGGTCCTTTTCTCCCTCCTTAGTGTCCAGCCTTTCATACAACTCTTCATACGCCTTATCCTTAGCCTTCACCACCTCTCTCTTTGCCATGCACCTCATCTCCTTATACTCCTGTCTACTTTCTTCATCTCTCTAACAATTCCACTTCTTCTTTGCCAACCTCTTTCTCTGTATACTCTCCTTTACTTCCTCATTCCACCACCATGTCTCCTTGTCGTCCTTCCTCTGTCCAGATGTCACACCAAGCACCTTTCTAGCCATCTCTCCTACTAGCTCTGCTGTAGTTACCCAGCTATTCGGTAACTCTTCACTGCCACCCAATGCCTGTCTTAACTCTTCCCTGAATACCAACTCACAATTACCCTTTTTCAATTTCCACCATTTGATCCTTGGTGCTGCCCTCACACTCCTCCTCCTCCTCTTCTTGATCACCAGTGTCATCCTACAAACCACCATCCTATGCTGCCTAACTACACTTTCCCAGCCACCACATTACAGTCTCCAATCTCCTTCAGACTGGCCCTCCTACATAAGATATAATCCACCTGTGTGCATCTTCCTCCACTCGTGTATGTCACCCTATGCTCCTCCCCCTTGTTAAAATACGTATTTCATCACAGCTATGTCCATCCTTTTCGCAAAATTCACTACCATCTGACCTTCTGCATTCTTTGCTTAACACCATACCTACCCATCACTTCCTCATCCCCTCTGTTCCATTCACCAACATGCCCATTGAAATCTGCTCCAATCACCACTCTCTCACCCGTGGGTACAGTCATCACCACTTCAACCAACTCACTCCAAAATTTTTCTTTCTCATCCATCACACACCCAACTTGTGGAGCATATGCACTAACAACATTCATCATTACACCATCAATTTCTAGCTTCATAAACATCACTCTATCAGACACTCTTTTCACCTCCAAAACACTCTTAGCATACTGTTCCTTCAGTATGCCATTTCTCCTCTCATTCACACCATGATAAAACAATTTGAACCCACCTCCGATACACCTAGCCTTGCTTCCCTTCCATATAGTCTCTTGCGCACACAATATACCAACCTTCCTTCTGTCCATCATATCAGCTAGCTCTCTCCCTATACCAGTCATACTGCCAACATTCAAAGTTCCGACCCTTACTACCACAGCCTTAGCCTTTACCTGCCTTTGGGCATGCCTTCCCCCTCTTCTCCTTCAGCCAACAGTAGCCCAATTTCCGCCAGCACCCTGTTGGCCAACAGTACTGGTGGTGGTCATTGTTAACCCAGGCCTCGACCGATCCGGTATGTATATTTGTACTGTTGTCCACATGTATGATTTGGCAAAATTTTACACTGGATGCCCTCCCTGATGCAATGCTCCCCCATTTATCCGGGCTTGGGACCGGCACAAAGAAATACACTGGCTTGTGCATCCCCAGTGGTTGTACCTCAATATATGAATAAATATTTTTTTTATCTGCAGTAGAAAGGGACTCGCTACACATCAAAATAAATGGTCAGATAGCTATCGGACAATTATCTGTAGGATTACATCTAAATTAGCTGTACACACGTTTACTTCTACATTACAGTAAGTAGCAGCTGATTTCCATTTGCCTACTTAGTGCATGGACGGGGGGGATTAAGTCTTAAAAATTACAGTCATACCTTAACATTACTACACTTGTCACAAACGACTCCAGTGAATGGATCATCTGCAGTCCCCTTAATGCATGCTGTGGTGTAAAGTAAGAAAGTGGAATCATGTACTATAGCAAGGCATCTGGACAGTAAAATTCAGACTGTCTTAAAGAATATGCCAACATTTGAAAATATTTCCAGCAGCCAAATTAAATTTGGTTCAAAAAGCTCATTTCATTACTGCAGAACTAATAAAGAGCAGAATTCTTCAACAGTTTCAAAAGTTTAGACAATGAATTTTTGGAAATCAAGGTAAGATGAGACTGTTTCAAAGTGCAACTTGAGTTTTTGATCAGCTGCTGCAAATCAAGCCACACTGCTGTGCACTGTCATGTGACATATGGCATAAGCAGAAAAAGGACAATGTATAAAATAAAACATGTTCTGCATTACAGAGCCACATTACCGACATATGAGAAACCAACACTGCAGAAGTGCAGGGAGGTTCACTTGAGGTACAATGAGCTGGAACTCCAAAGATAATAATTTTGGATCAAGAGTATTACCAAAACAGACAACTGATATGAGGGTTTATGAAAAACAAACGACACCACCGCCTTTGGCAAAGAAGTGTGAACATGCCTACATGCACGAGACTGCCTAAAGAAATGACAACACCGAAGACAGAATAATTTTATTTTCTAAACGAGAGTCACTATGACATCTGTTAAAGCTGTTCATCTCAGAGACAAGTGTGCATAAAAACAGATGGTGCACTAATGCTTACACCTGCACATACTCACTCCTTTTCAGAGACCAATCACAATGCCATATGGTTCATCTTGTCTTACACCCTAGGATGGCCTGATGGTACAGTGATAGGGCATCCAAATGCAGGGGGGGTTGTGGTATATGAATACCATCTCATTTAAAGCAGATGTAGTAGCTGGAAATGCTAGAAATGTTTCACAGAACTATAAGACATGGCATTGCACGCTGATCCAAGTTTGATTTTTCCTCAGAATTAAATTAAAAAATTTCCCAGACGAGTATGATGCAGAAACAACTAAAGAACTATTTCAAATCTGACTGGCTATGCCCTTGCTCTAATCCTGACTGACCTCAGCATCCAACTCTCTTTACAGTTCTCTCCTTTACTCTTCTACTCGTCTCTATGACTAGTACTCCCCCTCCTCTGTAGCTCACCTTGAATGTCACTTGCATTTTACTTTCCTACAACATCCCTTTTTTCGTTCTACTTGATAAATTACTGCAGCCAGTCATCTCTCCATTTATTTAAACATTATCCTGCTCCCTGATGTGCTGTTTCTTTATAACTAGCGCTGTGGTACTAAATGTTTATCATTATTGTTAATACTGTACATATTATATAGACTCTTGGGCGAGTCACTAGTGCTGTTTCTTTACAACTAGTGCCCTGGTACTAAATGTTTATCATTATTGTTAATACTGTACATATTATATAGACTCTTGGGCGAGTCACTAGTGCTGTTTCTTTATAACTAGTGCCCTGGTACTAAATGTTTATCATTATTGTTAATACTGTACATATTATACAGATAGTTGGGCGAGTCACTAGTGCTGTTTCTTTATAACTAGTGCCCTGGTACTAAATGTTTATCATTATTAATACTGTACATATTATACAGACTCTTGGGCTAGTCACTAGTGCTGTTTCTTTATAACTAGTGCCATGGTACTAAATGTTTATTATTGTTAATACTGTACATATTATACAGACTCTTGGGCGAGTCACTAGTGCTGTTTCTTTATAACTAGTGCCCTGGTACTAAATGTTTATCATTATTGTTAATACTGTACATATTATACAGACTCTTGGGCGAGTCACTAGTGCTGTTTCTTTATAACTAGTGCCCTGGTACAAAATGTTTATTATTGTTAATACTGTACATATTATACAGACTCTTGGGCTAGTCACTAGTGCTGTTTCTTTATAACTACTGCCCTGGTACTAAATGTTTATTATTGTTAATACTGTACATATTATACAGACTCTTGGGCGAGTCACTAGTGCTGTTTCTTTATAACTAGTGCCCTGGTACTAAATGTTTATCATAATTGTTAATACTGTACATATTATACAGACTCTTGGGTGAGTCACTAGTGCTGTTTCTTTATAACTAGTGCCCTGGTACTAAATGTTTATTATTGTTAATACTGTACATATTATACAGAATCTTGGGCGAGTCACTAGTGCTGTTTCTTTATAACTAGTGCCCTGGTACTAAATGTTTATTATTGTTAATGCTGTACATATTATACAGACTCTTGGCGAGTCACTAGTGCTGTTCCTTTATAACTAGTGCCCTGGTACTAAATGTTTATCATTATTGTTAATACTGTACATATTATACAGACTCTTGGGTGATTTACTAGTGCTGTTTCTTTATAACTAGTGCCCTGGTACTAAATGTTTATCATTATTGTTAATACTGTACATATTATACAGACTATTGGGCGAGTCACTAGTGCTGTTTCTTTACAACTAGTGCCCTGGTACAAAATGTTTATTATTGTTAATACTGTACATATTATACAGACTCTTGGGCGAGTCACTAGTGCTGTTTCTTTATAATTAGTGCCCTGGTACTAAATGTTTATTATTGTTAATATTGTACATATTATACAGACTCTTGGGCGAGTCACTAGTGCTGTTTCTTTATAACTAGTGGCCTGGTACTAAATGTTTATTATTGTTAATACTGTACATATTATACAGACTCTTGGGCGAGTCACTAGTGCTGTTTCTTTATAACTACTGCCCTGGTACTAAATGTTTATCATTATTGTTAATACTGTACATATTATACAGACTCTTGGGTGAGTCACTGGTGCTGTTTCTTTATAACTAATGCCCTGGTACTAAATGTTTATTATTGTTAATACTGTACATATTATACAGACTTTTGGGAGAGTCACTAGTGCTGTTTCTTTATAACTAATGCCCAGGTACTAAATGTTTATTATTGTTAATACTGTACATATTATACAGACTCTTGGGCGAGTCACTAGTGCTGTTTCTTTATAACTAGTGCCCTGGTACTAAATGTTTATCATTATTGTTAATACTGTACATATTATACAGACTCTTGGGCGAGTCACTAGTGCTGTTTCTTTATAACTACTGCCCTGGTACTAAATGTTTGTCATTATTGTTAATACTGTACATATTATACAGACTCTTGGGCGAGTCACTAGTGCTGTTTCTTTATAACTAGTGCCCTGGTACTAAATGTTTATCATTATTGTTAATACTGTACATATTATATAGACTCTTGGGCGAGTCACTAGTGCTGTTTCTTTATAACTATTGCCCTGGTACTAAATGTTTATCATTATTGTTAATACTGTACATATTATACAGACTCTTGGGCGAGTCACTAGTGCTGTTTCTTTATAACTAGTGCCCTGGTACTAAATGTTTATCATTATTGTTAATACTGTACATATTATACAGACTCTTGGGCGAGTCACTAGTGCTGTTTCTTTATAACTAGTGCCCTGGTACTAAATGTTTATCATTATTGTTAATACTGTACATATTATACAGACTCTTGGGAGTCACTAGTGCTGTTTCTTTATAACTAGTGCCCTGGTACTAAATGTTTATCATTATTGTTAATACTGTACATATTATATAGACTCTTGGGCGAGTCACTAGTGCTGTTTCTTTATAACTAGTGCCCTGGTACTAAATGTTTATCATTATTGTTAATACTGTACATATTATACAGACTCTTGGGCGAGTCACTACTGCTGTTCCTTTATAACTAGTGCCCTGGTACTAAATGTTTATCATTATTGTTAATACTGTACATATTATACAGACTCTTGGGTGAGTCACTAGTGCTGTTTTTTTATAACTAGTGCCCTGGTACTAAATGTTTATTATTGTTAATACTGTACATATTATGCAGACTCTTGGGCGAGTCACTAGTGCTGTTTCTTTATAACCAGTGCCCTGGTACTAAATGTTTATCATTATTGTTAATACTGCACATATTATACAGACTCTTGGGCGATCACTAGTGCTGTTTCTTTATAACTAGTGCCCTGGTACTAAATGTTTATCATTATTAATACTGTACATATTATACAGACTCTTGGGAGAGTCACTAGTGCTGTTTCTTTATAACTAGTGCCCTGGTACTAAATGTTTATCATTATTGTTAATACTGTACATATTATATAGACTCTTGGGCGAGTCACTAGTGCTGTTTCTTTATAACTAGTGCCCTGGTACTAAATGTTTATCATTATTGTTAATACTGTACATATTATATAGACTCTAGGGCGAGTCACTAGTGCTGTTTCTTTATAACTAGTGCCCTGGTACTAAATGTTTATCATTATTGTTAATACTGTACATATTATATAGACTCTTGGGTGAGTCACTAGTGCTGTTTCTTTATAACTAGTGCCCTGGTACTAAATGTTAATCATTATTGTTAATACTGTACATATTATATAGACTCTTGGGCGAGTCACTAGTGCTGTTTCTTTATAACTAGTGCCCTGGTACAAAATGTTTATCATTATTGTTAATACTGTACATATTATACAGACTCTTGGGCGAGTCACTAGTGCTGTTTCTTTATAACTAGTACCCTGGTACTAAATGTTTATCATTATTGTTAATACTGTACATATTATACAGACTCTTGGGCGAGTCACTAGTGCTGTTTCTTTATAACTAGTGCCCTGGTACTAAATGTTTATTATTGTTAATACTGTACATATTATACAGACTCTTGGGCGAGTCACTAGTGTTGTTTCTTTATAACTAGTGCCCTGGTACTAAATGTTTATCATTATTGTTAATACTGTACATATTATACAGACTCTTGGGCGAGTCACTAGTGCTGTTTCTTTATAACTAGTGCCCTGGTACTAAATGTTTATCATTATTAATACTGTACATATTATACAGACTCTTGGTTGAGTCACTAGTGCTGTTTCTTTATAACTAGTGCCCTGGTACTAAATGTTTATTATTATCGTTAATACTGCACATATTATATAGACTCTTGGGTGAGTCACTAGTGCTGTTTCTTTATAACTAGTGCCCTGGTACTAAATGTTTATCATTATTGTTAATACTGTACATATTATATAGACTCTTGGGCGAGTCACTAGTGCTGTTTCTTTATAACTAGTGCCCTGGTACTAAATGTTTATCATTATTTATACTGTACATATTATACAGACTCTTGGGCGAGTCACTAGTGCTGTTTTTTTATAACTAGTGCCCTGGTACTAAATGTTTATCATTATTGTTAATACTGTACATATTATACAGACTCTTGGGTGAGTCACTAGTGCTGTTTCTTTATAACCAGTGCCTGGTACTAAATGTTTATCATTATTGTTAATACTGTACATATTATACAGGCTCTTGGGTGAGTCACTAGTGCTCTTTCTTTATAACTAGTGCCCTGGGACTAAATGTTTATCATTATTGTTAATACTGTACATATTACATAGACTCTTGGGCGAGTCACTAGTGCTGCTTCTTTATAACTAGTGCCCTGGTACTAAATGTTTATCATTATTAATACTGTACATATTATACAGACTCTTGGGCGAGTCACTAGTGCTGCTTCTTTATAACTAGTGCCCTGGTACTAAATGTTTATCATTATTGTTAATACTGTACATATTATACAGACTCTTGGGCAAGTCACTAGTGCTGTTTCTTTATAACTAGTGCCCTGGTACTAAATGTTTATCATTATTGTTAATACTGTACATATTATATAGACTCTTGGGCGAGTCACTAGTGCTGTTTCTTTATAACTAGTGCCCTGGTACTAAATGTTTATCATTACTGTTAATACTGTACATATTATACAGACTCTTGGGCGAGTCACTAGTGCTGTTTCTTTATAACTAGTGCCCTGGTACTAAATGTTTATTATTGTTAATACTGTACATATTATACAGACTCTTGGGTGAGTCACTAGTGCTGTTTCTTTATAACTAGTGCCCTGGTACTAAATGTTTATCATTATTCTTAATACTGTACATATTATACAGACTCTTGGGCGAGTCACTAGTGCTGTTTCTTTATAACTAGTGGCCTGGTACTAAATGTTTATTATTGCTAATACTGTAGATATTATACAGACTCTTGGGTGAGTCACTAGTGCTGTTTCTTTATAACTAGTGCCCTGGTACTAAATGTTTATCATTATTGTTAATACTGTACATATTATACAGACTCTTGGGCAAGTTACTAGTGCTATTTCTTTATAACTAGTGCCCTGGTACTAAATGTTTATTATTGTTAATACTGTACATATTATACAGACTCTTGGGCGAGTCACTAGTGCTGTTTCTTTATAACTAGTGCCCTGGTACTAAATGTTTATAATTATTAATACTGTACATATTATACAGACTCTTGGGCTAGTCACTAGTGCTGTTTCTTTATAACTAGTGCCCTGGTACTAAATGTTTATTATTATCGTTAATACTGCACATATTATATAGACTCTTGGGTGAGTCACTAGTGCTGTTTCTTTATAACTAGTGTCCTGGTACTAAATGTTTATCATTATTGTTAATACTGTACATATTATATAGACTCTTGGGCGAGTCACTAGTGCTGTTTCTTTATAACTAGTGCCCTGGTACTAAATGTTTATCATTATTTATACTGTACATATTATACAGACTCTTGGGCGAGTCACTAGTGCTGTTTTTTTATAACTAGTGCCCTGGTACTAAATGTTTATCATTATTGTTAATACTGTACATATTATACAGACTCTTGGGAGTCACTAGTGCTGTTTCTTTATAACTAGTGCCCTGGTACTAAATGTTTATCATTATTGTTAATACTGTACATATTATACAGACTCTTGGGCGAGTCACTAGTGCTGTTTCTTTATAACTAGTGCCCTGGTACTAAATGTTTATTATTGTTAATACTGTACATATTATACAGACTCTTGGGCGAGTCACTAGTGCTGTTTCTTTATAACTAGTGCCCTGGTACTAAATGTTTATCATTATTGTTAATACTGTACATATTATACAGACTCTTGGGCGAGTCACTAGTGCTGTTTCTTTATAACTAGTGCCCTGGTACTAAATGTTTATCATTATTAATACTGTACATATTATACAGACTCTTGGGTGAGTCACTAGTGCTGTTTCTTTATAACTAGTGCCCTGGTACTAAATGTTTATTATTATCGTTAATACTGCACATATTATATAGACTCTTGGGTGAGTCACTAGTGCTGTTTCTTTATAACTAGTGCCCTGGTACTAAATGTTTATCATTATTGTTAATACTGTACATATTATATAGACTCTTGGGCGAGTCACTAGTGCTGTTTCTTTATAACTAGTGCCCTGGTACTAAATGTTTATCATTATTTATACTGTACATATTATACAGACTCTTGGGCGAGTCACTAGTGCTGTTTTTTTATAACTAGTGCCCTGGTACTAAATGTTTATCATTATTGTTAATACTGTACATATTATACAGACTCTTGGGTGAGTCACTAGTGCTGTTTCTTTATAACCAGTGCCTGGTACTAAATGTTTATCATTATTGTTAATACTGTACATATTATACAGGCTCTTGGGTGAGTCACTAGTGCTCTTTCTTTATAACTAGTGCCCTGGGACTAAATGTTTATCATTATTGTTAATACTGTACATATTATATAGACTCTTGGGCGAGTCACTAGTGCTGCTTCTTTATAACTAGTGCCCTGGTACTAAATGTTTATCATTATTAATACTGTACATATTATACAGACTCTTGGGCGAGTCACTAGTGCTGCTTCTTTATAACTAGTGCCCTGGTACTAAATGTTTATCATTATTGTTAATACTGTACATATTATACAGACTCTTGGGCAAGTCACTAGTGCTGTTTCTTTATAACTAGTGCCCTGGTACTAAATGTTTATCATTATTGTTAATACTGTACATATTATATAGACTCTTGGGCGAGTCACTAGTGCTGTTTCTTTATAACTAGTGCCCTGGTACTAAATGTTTATCATTACTGTTAATACTGCTGTTTCTTTATAACTAGTGCCCTGGTACTAAATGTTTATTATTGTTAATACTGTACATATTATACAGACTCTTGGGTGAGTCACTAGTGCTGTTTCTTTATAACTAGTGCCCTGGTACTAAATGTTTATCATTATTGTTAATACTGTACATATTATACAGACTCTTGGGCGAGTCACTAGTGCTGTTTCTTTATAACTAGTGGCCTGGTACTAAATGTTTATTATTGCTAATACTGTAGATATTATACAGACTCTTGGGTGAGTCACTAGTGCTGTTTCTTTATAACTAGTGCCCTGGTACTAAATGTTTATCATTATTGTTAATACTGTACATATTATACAGACTCTTGGGCAAGTTACTAGTGCTATTTCTTTATAACTAGTGCCCTGGTACTAAATGTTTATTATTGTTAATACTGTACATATTATACAGACTCTTGGGCGAGTCACTAGTGCTGTTTCTTTATAACTAGTGCCCTGGTACTAAATGTTTATAATTATTAATACTGTACATATTATACAGACTCTTGGGCTAGTCACTAGTGCTGTTTCTTTATAACTAGTGCCCTGGTACTAAATGTTTATCATTATTGTTAATACTGTACATATTATACAGACTCTTGGGTGAGTCACTAGTGCTGTTTCTTTATAACCAGTGCCTGCTACTAAATGTTTATCATTATTGTTAATACTGTACATATTATACAGGCTCTTGGGTGAGTCACTAGTGCTCTTTCTTTATAACTAGTGCCCTGGTACTAAATGTTTATCATTATTGTTAATACTGTACATATTATATAGACTCTTGGGCGAGTCACTAGTGCTGTTTCTTTATAACTAGTGCCCTGGTACTAAATGTTTATCATTACTGTTAATACTGTACATATTATACAGACTCTTGGGCGAGTCACTAGTGCTGTTTCTTTATAACTAGTGCCCTGGTACTAAATGTTTATTATTGTTAATACTGTACATATTATACAGACTCTTGGGCGAGTCACTAGTGCTGTTTCTTTATAACTAGTGCCCTGGTACTAAATGTTTATCATTATTGTTAATACTGTACATATTATACAGACTCTTGGGCGAGTCACTAGTGCTGTTTCTTTATAACTAGTGGCCTGGTACTAAATGTTTATTATTGCTAATACTGTACATATTATACAGACTCTTGGGTGAGTCACTAGTGCTGTTTCTTTATAACTAGTGCCCTGGTACTAAATGTTTATCATTATTGTTAATACTGTACATATTATACAGACTCTTGGGCAAGTTACTAGTGCTATTTCTTTATAACTAGTGCCCTGGTACTAAATGTTTATTATTGTTAATACTGTACATATTATACAGACTCTTGGGCGAGTCACTAGTGCTGTTTCTTTATAACTAGTGCCCTGGTACTAAATGTTTATAATTATTAATACTGTACATATTATACAGACTCTTGGGCTAGTCACTAGTGCTGTTTCTTTATAACTAGTGCCCTGGTACTAAATGTTTATTATTGTTAATACTGTACATATTATATAGACTCTTGGGCGAGTCACTAGTGCTGTTTCTTTATAACTAGTGCCCTGGTACTAAATGTTTATTATTGTTAATACTGTACATATTATACAGACTCTTGGGCGAGTCACTAGTGCTGTTTCTTTATAACTAGTGCCCTGGTACTAAATGTTTATCATTATTGTTAATACTGTACATATTATACAGACTCTTGGGCGAGTCACTAGTGCTGTTTCTTTATAACTACTGCCCTGGTACTAAATGTTTATCATTATTGTTAATACTGTACATATTATATAGACTCTTGGGCGAGTCACTAGTGCTGTTTCTTTATAACTAGTACCCTGGTACTAAATGTTTATCATTATTGTTAATACTGTACATATTATACAGACTCTTGGGCGAGTCACTAGTGCTGTTTCTTTATAAATAGTGGCCTGGTACTAAATGTTTATCATTATTAATACTTTACACATTATACAGACTCTTGGGTGAGTCACTAGTGCTGTTTCTTTATAACTAGTGGCCTGGTACTAAATGTTTATCATTATTAATACTTTACATATTATACAGACTCTTGGGCGAGTCACTAGTGCTGTTTCTTTACAACTAGTGCCCTGGTACTAAATGTTTATTATTGTTAATACTGTACATATTATACAGACTCTTGGGCGAGTCACTAGGGCTGTTTCTTTATAACTAGTGCCCTGGTACTAAATGTTTATCATTATTGTTAATACTGTACATATTATAAAGACTCTTGGGCGAGTCACTACTGCTGTTTCTTTATAACTAGTGCCCTGGTACTAAATGTTTATTATTGTTAATACTGTACATATTATACAGACTCTTGGGCGAGTCACTAGTGCTGTTTCTTTATAACTAGTGCCCTGGTACTAAATGTTTATCATTATTGTTAATACTGTACATATTATACAGACTCTTGGGCAAGTCACTGGTGCTGTTTCTTTATAACTAGTGCCCTGGTACTAAATGTTTATCATTATTGTTAATACTGTACATATTATACAGACTCTTGGGTGAGTCACTAGTGCTGTTTCTTTATAACTAGTGCCCTGGTACTAAATGTTTATCATTATTGTTAATACTGTACATATTATACAGACTCTTGGGCGAGTCACTAGTGCTGTTTCTTTATAACTAGTGCCCTGGTACTAAATGTTTATCATTATTAATACTGTACATATTATACAGACTCTTGGGTGAGTCACTAGTGCTGTTTCTTTATAACTAGTGGCCTGGTACTAAATGTTTATCATTATTAATACTGTACATATTATACAGACTCTTGGGCGAGTCACTAGTGCTGTTTCTTTATAACTAGTGGCCTGGTACTAAATGTTTATCATTATTAATACTTTACATATTATACAGACTCTTGGGCGAGTCACTAGTGCTGTTTCTTTACAACTAGTGCCCTGGTACTAAATGTTTATTATTGTTAATACTGTACATATTATACAGACTCTTGGGCGAGTCACTAGTGCTGTTTCTTTATAACTAGTGCCCTGGTACTAAATGTTTATTATTGTTAATACTGTACATATTATAAAGACTCTTGGGCGAGTCACTAGTGCTGTTTCTTTATAAATAGTGCCCTGGTACTAAATGTTTATCATTATTGTTAATACTGTACATATTATACAGACTCTTGGGCAAGTCACTGGTGCTGTTTCTTTATAACTAGTGCCCTGGTACTAAATGTTTATCATTATTGTTAATACTGTACATATTATACAGACTCTTGGGTGAGTCACTAGTGCTGTTTCTTTATAACTAGTGCCCTGGTACTAAATGTTTATCATTATTGTTAATACTGTACATATTATACAGACTCTTGGGTGAGTCACTAGTGCTGTTTCTTTATAACTAGTGCCCTGGTACTAAATGTTTATCATTATTAATACTGTACATATTATACAGACTCTTGGGCGAGTCACTAGTGCTGTTTCTTTATAACTAGTGCCCTGGTACTAAATGTTTATTATTGTTAATACTGTACATATTATACAGACTCTTGGGCGAGTTACTAGTTCTGTTTCTTTATAACTAGTGCCCTGGTACTAAATGTTTATTATTATTAATACTGTACATATTATACAGACTCTTGGACGAGTCACTAGTGCTGTTTCTTTATAACTAGTGCCCTGGTACTAAATGTTTATCACTATTGTTAATACTGTACATATTATACAGACTCTTGGGCGAGTCACTAGTGCTGTTTCTTTATAACTAGTGCCCTGGTACTAAATGTTTATCATTATTGTTAATACTGTACATATTATACAGACTCTTGGGCGAGTCACTAGTGCTGTTTCTTTATAACTAGTGCCCTGGTACTAAATGTTTATCATTATTGTTAATACTGTACATAATACAGACTCTTGGGCGAGTCACTAGTGCTGTTTCTTTGTAACTAGTGCCCTGGTACTAAATGTTTATCATTATTGTTAATACTGTACATATTATATAGACTCTTGGGCGAGTCACTAGTGCGGTTTCTTTATAACTAGTGCCCTGGTACTAAATGTTTATTATTGTTAATACTGTACATATTATATAGACTCTTGGGCGAGTTGCTATTCTCTCTCTTCAACTTTAATATTCTTGCCTTGTAAAGAATATGGGATTAGGAATCCTCACTGTATTATAGATTTTGTTGAATTTGCTTCTCTTCTGTTACTATGTTAATAGTTCTTTACATGCCTATAATTTGTTATCTTACTGTGCTGTTTTCATGTTCTTTTATGATTTACTAGTATATAGTGGAGCTTTTCTCCTTGGGCCTCTGCTGAAAATGGACATGCATCCAGCCAGACTAGCCCAGTCAACAAATGTAAAATAAATAAATAAAAATAAATTAAAATGATGACCCATTCCCTGACTATGAGAAAGAGTTTAATGGGAAGCAGCCAAGAAGTGCAGTGGTAGAACAAGCCCCCCCCAAAAAAAGAATGTCATGACACTACATAACCCCCTTCCCCATTAGGGATCAATCATCTTTAAGCTTCATTTTCCCTCAGAATTAAATAATACATTCCCAATTCACTAGAGTGATCAGTCACTGACTCCCTGAAGTAAGAATTACACAGGGAAAAGTCTGGCAGATGTTGGAAGGGGCAAAAAAATAAAAAGGGAAGCATCTGTAATCAAAGTATCCAATGCCAAAATGGACTTTGTACCTCTCGAACCAGTAATGATACACGTCTTAAGCATGGAACACACATGCCCTCAGATCAGCACCCCTCTAGTCTCCAGAATCAAGTTAGGTTTATAAAAAACATCTGAACTCTGTGCCCTTTATCACAGGGGAATAGCACTGCTGCTCTTGGGGATGGTACCTCATGATGTAGCTTGGTCACTCCATGCACCTACACTTACTAATGCCTCTTGCCACGGTTTCATCCTTTCTTCTTTTCCACACGTATCACTGCACTTAATTCTTCCCTTCCTCACAAACCCACTTCCACAGAGGAATTTCCCATTTTCCTATTCCAGGGTCACTAACTACATCTGCTACCACTCTTCTGCCTGATCACCATCACTTTTCATTTTTTCAGACACCGGACAAAGACGGGTAACTGTTACCAGTCTACAATTAATTCTGCGGCTGCCATTCAACTCCATCATCTCCTGCTCTCCTTAGAAATTCAAGACTTAAAACAATCTCTTCTTGCACAACCTGTCTGCTCACTAGTGACAAGCTGATGCCATTCCTGGTATCGTGCTTCACGTCACACTGTTTGCATATTGCTGTCTCCTAATGTCAGCTGTAGGGCTTCTGTTTACATGTTACTGTTAATGCTTTCTACTTACCTTCCTGCACTAGCTATTACTGCTAATCCTATCTACTTACCTGACTGTAGTAACTAATACTGCTAATGCTATCTACTTATCTCACTGCACTATCACTGCTAATGCTATCTACTTACCTGATTGCACTAGCTATTACTGCTAATGCTATCGACTTACCTGACTGCAGTAACTAATACTGCTAATGCTATCTACTTAACTTACTGCACTATCACTGCTAATGCTATCTATTTACCTCACTGCACTATCACTGCTAATGCTATCTACTTACCTTACTGCACTAGCTATTACTGCTAATGCTATCGACTTACCTGACTGCAGTAACTAATACTGCTAATGCTACTTATCTCACTGCACTATCACTGCTAATGCTATCTACTTACCTCACTGCACTATCACTGCTAATGCTATATACTTACCACACTGCACTATCACTGCTAATGCTATCTATTTACCTCACTGCACTACCACTGCTAATGCTATATACTTACCACACTGCACTATCACTGCTAACGCTATCTACTTACCCCACTGAACTATCACTGCTAATGCTATCTACTTACCTTACTGCACTAGCTATTACTGCTAATGCTATCGACTTACCTGACTGCAGTAACTAATACTGCTAATGCTACTTATCTCACTGCACTATCACTGCTAATGCTATCTACTTACCTCACTGCACTATCACTGCTAATGCTATATACTTACCACACTGCACTATCACTGCTAATGCTATCTACTTACCTCACTGCACTATCACTGCTAATGCCATCTACTTACCTCACTGCACTATCACTGCTAATGCCATCTACTTACCTCACTGCACTATCACTGCTAATGCCATCTACTTACCTCACTGCACTATCACTGCTAATGCCATCTGCTTACCTCACTGCACTATCAGTGCTAATGCTCTCTACTTACCTCACTGCACTATCACTGCTAATGCCATCTACTTACCTCACTGCACTATCACTGCTAATGCCATCTACTTACCTCACTGCACTATCACTGCTAATGCCATCTACTTACCTCACTGCACTATCACTGCTAATGCCATCTACTTACCTCACTGCACTTTCACTGCTAATGAAATCTAATTACCTTATTGCACTTTTACTGCTAATGCTACTTACTTATTGTAAACCACTCTACTGCTAACACTTTCTTATTATACAACCAACAGTTGCTATGCACTTACTGTCCTTCCTGCTGTTATCTGCCTACTTACTGTGCTAACACTTTTCCCAGTGTTACACAATTAATGTACTGCCTTCTGTTTATATCATCTGCTCATGTTTACCCCACAAACTGTACGTTTTCCATTCCTTGCTGCACAACACACTTCAGGGTTGTACTGAAACTATCCCATAAGCAGATGTAATGAGGGAATAAAACTGCATACCTACAGTGATCTTATCTTCCAACAGGATCCTCACTGATTCACGTTCAGGAAGCACACACAAAAGATGCAAATCCATGGTCCTGTGACAGAAGCAGTGTTCATCAATGCACATTTGGATCATTCCACACAAGCCTGTGGATGGAGCAGTGCTCATCAATGCACTGGGTCATTCCACACGAACCTGTGGGATGGCCAGTGTTCATCAATGCTACGTGATCCTGTAGGAGGAGCATTAATCATCGATACACATGTGGTCATGCAACATGACCCACACTGTGAGGTCTTCCCTGGTGAGATATGACCACAAATCAATCTCATTCAAAGTGACTATCACACCAGACTCCTGCAGTAGCAACTAAACTAAACAAAGTCTCCAAAGCAGATTATAACCTCTTCGGATGGTATAAATAGCTTCACTAGAACCCCCACTCAGCTAGAACTGGCAACTATGCAGAGTTCTACATCAATGCCCTACACAAGCACCTGTACAACTGCAATGAATCGGCCATACCGGACAGGACCAAAACAAGCTCTTCAAGGAAAAAGCAAACCTGCCTGGTGGACAACTGCTATTAACAGGCTTTATAATAAGAGGAAGAAATTGCTGTCGAAGTAACAAGGAGTGAACCCTACACTGGAAACACTCCCTCCTCAGCTTAAACAAGCAAATAAGACTTCTTGTGCAGTCCTCCAAAGCAAACTATGAATCCAAATTAGCTTCCTCAACTAAGGACACAATAGGGCATTACATCCATAATCTAAAAGGAAAGGCCCAGATTTGTGCTGAACTGGTAGTTAATGATACCAATTATACTAAGCCTTTGGACATAGCTAACTTGTTGGCCGACAGGTTCTGGGAACACTTCGCTCCCCTGTCCCAGCCACATATACCCTATGACATCCCTACTGCCTGTCCCCTACCTTGTATCTCTAAAGAGGTGGTCATAAATGCCCTCTCTAAGGCCAAAAACAAGGCATCTATAGGACTTGATAGCATCTCTGGTTGCATCCTACATGGGTTCCAACAAGAATTAGCAACACTACTGGGTACTCTCTTCAATCATAGTCTAAGAACCAGCTTCATCCAAGTTGAATGGAAAATGGCCATAGTTATTCCCTTGCACAAAGGTGGTGCTGCCACTGACCCCAGGAACTAAAGACATATTAGCCTGACTAGCCTTATCTGCAAGGCCATGGAGCGAATCATCATGGACCTTAGCAACAAAGATATAAGTAATCTCCAAACACTTGACCCTACTCAGTTTGGATTTCTCAAAGGGAGAATGTTCCTGCTAAACCTCGTGGACTTCTTCAAGACAGTCTCCAAGGCCCTGGATGAGGGGAAATCTGTGCATACAGCCTACTTAGACTTAGCGAAGGCTTTTGACACTATCCCTCACTCAGGCATCATTGATAAACTCACACAGCTAGGTATCAACCCTTATATCATTAGATAGGTCACTAACTGACTCACTGATAGAACACAGATTCAAAATAGGGGAATCCACCTCCAACAGCAGACCTGTAACTGGTGGTGTTCCACAGGGATCAGTCCTTGAACCTCTACTGTTACAAATCTATTTCTCCAAAGTAAAAGCAAAAAACTAAAAGTCTGTGGCTAACAACGTTTGCTGATGACTGTAAACTGGGAGCAGTCATAGAATCTTCAAATGATGTCATATCCTACAAGGGGGTCTTACACAAACAAATGATTGGTGCCAGAGTCATGGCTTTAAACTCAATGCAAAAAATATATTATCATCCATTTTGGTAAAAGTGATGTTCCTGCTAACTACCACATCATAGAAACACCCTAAGTATGCACTCAGTGGTAAGAGACCTGGGCACACAGTTTGACAACAACTTTACCTTTGGTCATTAATGCCTTCACAGTGGTAAGAAGGGCATTCTATATTGCTCCTTTCATAAGTAAGGGCATTGCCTCCAGGAAAAAAAAGTTACAACCTCCCTGTACTCTTTCCTCATCAGGCCAATAATAGAGTACAATGTCTCTTTTGGTATGTACCTTTCCAAGCACTGCAGCAATTGGAGAGACCACAAAGGTTCTTCACAAGGAAAATTCAAGGTGTTCAGCATCTGTCCTATATGGATCATCTGAAATCACCGTCGCTTTATTCTATTTCATACAGACTATTCAGAGGCGATCTCTGCCTTGCATATAAGGCAATCTCTGACCCTGCTTTATTGGAAATGCTGCACATTCACAAGTCAAACAGCACACGGCTTACTCACTCTAAAGACCTTAATCTGGTATGTGACATTAATGGAACCTGTTAGAGGGACAGATTTTTCTTCCAGAGTTTACCACACCTTTGGAACAGACTCCCACTTCATGTCAAACAGAGCACCTCATTAGCCTTCTTCAAACAAAATCTGGACAACTGGATGGGTAACTGTAAATTCACCCAGGGGGTTCCACCTATCTCCCTCTTGGACAGGGGCAATAGGTGCTGATCGAGGGAATAAGAGTGGACCTTGGCTAGGCTTGTAAAGGCCCTAGGCCATTAGCCTAGTAACCTCCTATGGTCCAATGTGAGGAGCAGTGTTCATCGATATGCATCTGGTTGCTGTTTTATGATACTGTGACAGGCATTGTCTTGAGCTACATGCATCTGGGACCTGTCATGTGACTTACATAAGGCTACTTATTCGCTTACAATGCTGAGGTCTTGTCAATCTGCCAAATTCCCTCTGCCATCCTTACTTCACTTATCACAACAAACATGTCTGAATGCTAAACCACTGCCTAAGAGAGGCTGCTTTGTGATTTGTCCATCATGCAACAATACTGGGCTTTGAGGAATTAGCCTCTGATACAAATTTATGCTTCAAAATGCTGAAGGAAAACAGATTCTGATTCTATGAATTAACGTCTGTAGTGAAAATAATCAAACTTGAAAACCGTGTTTCCAGGCTTCCAGTGGTTCTTTAAATAGATAATGGCTGTTTTTATCTTATACCTTCTGTCACAAAAGGGGATGCTGCTAGTTCAGCTATCCGGAAATTTGTAAATAATTATATGTCATTTGTGAATATCAACATGATTCATAAGATGCTTGTGCTACAACTGTATTAGAAAAGTATGTTGTGTATATCAAACTTGTTTGTACACACGTGCGTTGAAAAAGGTTTTTGTAAAGTGCTTGAAATGTAACCACAGCATGCCCTACAAGAAAATGAGAGAAATGTACATGCACTATTGTAACTGTTTAGATGTATATATTTTAACAGTGGAAACTGGAATACAGTAGTTAACTTCAGGAAAAAATACCTGAAATTAAATTACTTTATGGCAGCAAGGAGACAATGTCTGTGCTGAGAAGTTTTCTGTATTGTCTTGAAAGTGTTTTATGACCCCCAGGATCAGAGGAAAGGCCATTGTCTATGTATTTTTACAGGTAGATGCTAAATGCTACCAGCTGCTATCAACGATGACAAGAAATTTTGTCATTCTGCAAGGTAGTCCAGCAGTAATATTTGAGATATTAACTTGAGAACTTTCTGAGTGAGAGACAGCAATCTGTATTCTGTCTTGGACCTGACAAGATCCATTCACCACACATCTGCTTTACTCTGAAATGAGTTAACTAGGATATAATCAGGAATATAGCAAAGGTTAGACAGATTTTTTTCTTCATTTATTTGCGACTGTTCTGCAATGTTATTTTAAATATTTCCTGTGATTTTGAACTCTGATGTCACTGTAATTATACACCGAGTATTTTCTTGTTCTTTTATTATTTACATACATTTAAACCTTTCACTGTGGCTGATCTTTGTAGAGTTATTAGTTCTGAGAGTACTTGCATATTTATTTGGTAAAACTGTGGGCCACTTCTAATAGCCTTGCTCTTGGTCAAACTACCATTTGTATTAATAACAACATTACACAGTAACATTGGACACCCTTTGTTAAGGGCCTTAACGTAGCTGATAAGGGGTCCTGGTGGCAGTGATAACTACCTAATAGTCTAGGCAGAAAGGGCATAGCTAGTAAACCTGTGCCAGCCTTTCCCAGGTGCATGTATGTGTAAAACAAATCTCCAAGAGTGTGTGTCAACTACTTGGACAGTGACACAAAGCAATGGCTGGACAGTGTGTGCAGAGGGCTTGGATTGGAACCCTGGCTAAGGACTCAACTCTATAGCTGTGCTAGTGGGGAGTCTTACTGGGGATCTAGAGAAAGAGATAGAAACCTGCCCTGGACTGACTGTGGTCTCTGTGTGCACTTGATGCAGAGAGCTGCATCTGGAAATACTGTGTGTGTACCTTGTAATCCTTCCATTGTACACCCCCCATTGTTGCCAGTGGTGAGGACTGAGGCTCATCACACCTTCCAAAGAACACATTTTTTCACAGTAGCTTTTTCATCATATTTATCAAAATCATCAGTTCCGAATGTCAATAATTTAACTAATCTGGCCAAAAACAACAAAGTGTTCAGTTACTTAGGAAGACCTGAATTTTGGGTAACTGCATTATAAGACACACTTGGATGACAATAACAAAACTGCTATCATCAGAGCTTACTGATCATAATTTCTTCTTTGTTTGAGCACAAAAATGGGGGAATGGCATTATTCTTTTCAAGAAAATATCTGCTAACCATGAAGGATGTATTGCTAGATGTTAATGGCTGTTAAGCTGGTATAAAGGGGATATATAGTTGCAGTTATTACACATACTGCTTACTTGCTACCAGGGACTTCAAACAAAAATTCAAAAAAGGATAAACAAGACAAATGTTCTTTAAGAGGGAACTGCTGTGTTTGCAGTGAATTGGAATAGACAAAAGTTCTGCACAAGTTAGTATGAACCCAGAGTCTACTTACACCATGAATGGGGAGACAGGTAGGAATTTGCCATAAGTGCAGAACAGTATTGCCCTTCAGTGCGCACAGCTTTGCGGTGCTCCTAACAGGACTGACATTTGCAAATCAGTGTATGCATAACCTTGATTGACATATCATCAGCATGAAGGAATGGATCTGCACATGTTGCTTATGAATAATCACTGGCTTCATTAGCTAATTAATATTCATAACCCAAGACTCCCTGTTATTGTCCCCTATTTTTTTTTCACATTTCTGCCCTGTCCCTTATAAAACTACTGACTTTGTTGTGCATTAAATTATTTGAAAACCTGTCTCCAATTTTTGGCCTGTGTACTGACACTATTTTGGCTTTCTCCCAGAATCTTTACCAGAATATCTTTTGGTTTATTTAATTTCTCTGTCTTTGTTGACCAGGAATGTCAGACTTGGCACAGCCCATTTTCAGCTGAGGCCTGGGAAGAAATGCTCCATCACAGTACCTTTATATTAACGTGAATTTCAGGCAGTTCTCAAAAATACAGCAGTTACATTTCTCTGAAAAATCAAATGTAATTACAAGAAAGTATATACAGTAAAATATTTACATCAACATGTAAAAGTTTATACAATTCTGTTAGCTGTAAAATCTTGAAGGAAGTAAGTGGATTTATATTGCTGAAGGGAAAACAAAGTTTAGTGTTCTTACATTTCAATGCAGAAAGGTTTGTAAAGAGTTTGAGAGATGTAACGAACAGTTGTTGTGTCTTTCGACTTATCCCGGTTAGGGGTCGCCACAGCGGAACTCCAGTCCGCTAATGTTTGGTAGTGGATTTTTACGTGCCGAGTTACCAGCCCTGATGGACAACCTTCAATGAAGGCACGCCCCATTCACGCATGCCTCCACACAGAAGACACTCTAGCTGAGAATCGAACACGACAACGTCTTGCTGTGAGGCGACAATGCTTCCGCAGCACCACTACCGCGATGTAACGAACAGTACAGTTGAGAAATTAGTTCTAAAATTGTGCGGAAGGGTTGATAGTAGTGATGTAGAGGAGAACCGTTGTAACAATATACGAGTGAGACAGCAGACTGCTGTATCTGGAAGGTTTATAACTTGGGTATGTGGGGAATGAATGGGGGGGTACAGAGGTGGATGGGGCAGTTAGAAAAAGAGAAGGATACAAAGTAGTGTTTAAGAGAAAGATGAGCAGCACTAGTGAAGAAGAGGGGTGTAATGCCTAAAGTACAGGACGTTACTGATAGGAGGGGTGTAATGCCTAAAGTACAGGACGTTACTGATAGGAGGGGTGTAATGCCTAAAGTACAGGACGTTACTGATAGGAGGGGTGTAATGCCTAAAGTACAGGACGTTACTGATAGGAGGGGTGTAATGCCTAAAGTACAGGACGTTACTGATAGGAGGGTGTAATGCCTAAAGTACAGGACGTTACTCATAGGAGCGGTGTAATGCCTAAAGTACAGGACGTTACTGATAGGAGGGGTGTAATGCCTAAAGTACAGGACGTTACTGATAGGAAGGGTGTAATGCCTAAAGTACAGGACGTTACTGATAGGAAGGGTGTAATGCCTAAAGTACAGGACGTTACTGATAGGAGGGGTGTAATGCCTAAAGTACAGGACGTTACTGATAGGAGGGGTGTAATGCCTAAAGTACAGGACGTTACTGATAGGAGGGGTGTAATGCCTAAAGTACAGGACGTTACTGAGAGGAGGGGTGTAATGCCTAAAGTACAGGACGTTACTGATAGGAGGGGTGTAATGCCTAAAGTACAGGACGTTACTGAGAGGAGGGGTGTAATGCCTAAAGTACAGGACGTTACTGAGAGGAGGGGTGTAATGCCTAAAGTACAGGACGTTACTGAGAGGAGGGGTGTAATGCCTAAAGTACAGGACGTTACTGATAGGAGGGGTGTAATGCCTAAAGTACAGGACGTTACTGATAGGAGGGGTGTAATGCCTAAAGTACAGGACGTTACTGATAGGAGGGGTGTAATGCCTAAAGTACAGGACGTTACTGATAGGAGGGGTGTAATGCCTAAAGTACAGGACGTTACTGACAGGGAATGAGAAGTCTCAACCTAGCGAGAAACATAAGCATGGCCAGGAGGTGTAATGCCTAAAGTACAGGACGTTACTGACAGGGAATGAGAAGTCTCAACCTAGCGAGAAACATTAGCATGGCCAGGAGGTGTAATGCCTAAAGTACAGGACGTTACTGACAGGGAATGAGAAGTCTCAACCTAGCGAGAAACATTAGCATGGCCAGGATACGATAAGGGATTGTTAGAGCTTGATTTCATGGCTTGGGAGTCTCTTAGTCGTCTTTGCTTGTGTAGTGATGGCGCTCCAGAGTTTGGAGATAACAAGAGTACAGCGAATCCCCTGATGAATTATCCAACTTACTAGTGCTTAGCACAAACATATCACCAAAAGAAGGGAGGGGGGTGTTGGGCAATAGTATATATATATTTTTCTTTTTTTTTTATGCAGGGCATTTTCAGGACAATATATTGGTCTGTATGCCATAACTAGCTGACACTATGTTTGGTAGCTAAGCTCCAGCCAATTTAGCTGTTTTAAAGGTTGACAGTAATGAGTCTAGTATGCAGTGTAGGTAATAAACAGGTGGCTAGTTAGGATTTTAGTGTAGAGCTCATGTTTGTAAGGACAGATGAGGCATACAAGAGGAGTGGAAGCAAACACGATGAAGCTAAAGTTTTCTTGCTGGGTTTGTAAGGAATTGTTTGGCCCCATAAAGAGAAACAAGTTTCTTGTGGATCTTTTTAGTTGTCTGAAAAATATGCTGATCAAATTTAAGATGGTCACCTATTACAACACCCAGTTACTTAGTACACGGCACTACCACAGTTTAGTACTATTTGCAGATGTAACCAAGAAAGACTGTTTTTGACTGAGATAGTGTTTTGAGGATGAACAGCATCAGTTTTGTTCTACTGGGATTGAGGAACAGGTTTGAATTTTTCAGCTGTTTCAATTGAAGATAAAGAGGTTTGTGGGATTTCTTGGAGTTTGGATACTGTGGGGGTTATACATATTACAGATGAATCATCTGCATATTGTACTACATTTGCTTGGTCTACTGCAGTGTAATGTTTGTTTATAAAAAAATATTGATGGAGAGGCCCTAGCATAGAGACCTGAGGTACACCTATGGTAACTCGGAGAGAGGTCCTGTTGCCACTTGACTCCTTGCTGCCTTCCACACAGATAACTAAGAAACCATGTAAGGAAGCATTGAGAGAGATCTAGAGAAGACAGCTGACTGAGGAAATGTTGGAGTAATACAGTGTCAAATGGTTTGGGATCAGCCTAACACAGTTGGTACTAGGTTACCATTGTTCTAATGCAGGTTATAGTATTGGTGAATTGAAGGAGGGTGGTTGGTTGTGTTGTGAAGGGGGTTGAAACCATGCTGTGTTTCTAAGAGCAGATATTTGAATTCAGATAATGTAGAAGCTGAGCATGAACACATTTTTCAAGTACTTTTGACAGAGGGCAGGGGGTAGCAATGGGCCTGTAATTATTAAACTCTGTAGATGTGCCACATTTGTGTAAAAGTATTATAAATAATTTTTTTTCCAGATAGAAGGAACATCTGCAGCCTACTTTAAGCAGTCTAAGGGTAGTTGACCAGTGGCTAGGATGGCTGGTTTTAGCTTATGTAGTTTTTTTTTAATGGTAGATGCTGGTACTGGGCTGAAATGAAATAAATGACAATATTTAAAGGCTGCTGGTACTGACAGGGTAGTGGAGATATTAATGTTTATGAGGGACATTACTGCATGTATAAAACAGTTGTTAAACTGTGGGAATTGAATCAGTAGTGCTATTGGATGTACGGGTGGGTGTGGTAATTTGATCTGGATGGAAACGTTTGTTTATGGATGACCAGAAGAGTTTTGAGTTGCTTTGATGTTTATTTTGGAGGATGTTACAACAGGTTTGCTCATTGGGTTTTAATTGGAATTTGCCCTATTCCTCCTTAGGTGACTAAAAAGTTGAAATACAATTAGTTGAATGTAAATGTTCTGAATGGGATTGGGATTCAAGAGTCCCAAACAAAGATGAAATGTTCTGAGTAGCATTCTGACTGCCTGCAAATATCCAACACCAGCAAAGAAGGAGCTGTGAGAGTGTATGAAGTGTTAAAAGCCTGATAAATCATGATGCCTCAAGATATTGACATTAAAATAATTACTTAATTTACTTACTTGCGGGTAACTCTTAACCAAGTAAAACCCACTGGTCCACAGTCCTCTACCTATGAGAGAAATGATGAAACTTCACCATCAGTATATTGCAGGGACACTTCATTAATTGGGTACATAAAGGTAACCTTTAAGTAAATAGTTTGCAGGTAGCTTTGGTGCAAATATCTGTGGCCGCATCTGTCAGAATTACAGCACCTCCTCAAGAGATGCATCACTTGAGTCTTGACTTCAGGAACCGATTCCTAGTCTGCTTTTTAGGGCCTCTAAGCTTTCTGTAAGACTCTCTCATCCACGTTTTAATCCTCTGCATCATCTTTCTGTACATCAGTACTTTGATGTCTCTGCTTCTCTTAACTGACGGAACTTGGATGACAGTCTCCTCAGCTGCCATGAACTCTCCATTTTACTCTGGGTCTTTACAACATGAAGATCTTTTGGGACATAACAATAGTGAACTCTCACAGCCCTTACAATACTTGTGAAAAACAAAACACTTGGTCCACCATTCAATGCCCAAGAAGGAATCCACACTGCTCCTTCCTGAATCAGCCATTCCAACTAACGGATACAAGAAGTTTTTCTTGTACTTACTCCTTTCAAGAATTTGTACCCATAAGTCTCTGCAGGTAGTCCTTCAGCATACTATCAAAATATTCCAGATATCCAGAACTTTCCCTCCAGTGCTACTCTCAAGTCCTCAAGTCTTAAAATTTAACAATCTTTAGGACTCTGTTGCTTGATCACTTAAAAGTCAAGGTTACTCATCAGTGGGGCAAGACAGTTTTATTTCAGTGCCATAAACTTGTCTTAATGTGTTTGTTCCATAACAGATGGAACCAAAGTTACAGCTCTTCCTGCCAACATATTCTGAAAATCAAAATCACTTTTCTGAAAAATTCAGCTTTAAAATCACACACAAGGAAATATGAATACCTTGTGGACAGTAAATGCTGCCAAAACGTGACATGGAACACAATATTATCAACGAAGTGTTAACATTTAATACATCCAAAGTATTTATGTTAATTTTATATTAGAAGACATCAGACTTTTTTTGGCAAAAGAAAGACAAATGCTGTTTCGGTCCAACGGCTAAAACAGAGGTGCTGTAATACTTAAGAGACTAACACATTTTACAAGACAGCCTTTTCAAGTTTCTGCTTATTCTGAAAGCACAGGCTGGCTGCATTAGTCTAATAAAATATCTCACATTACCTTTGTCTCACAGACCCGAGTTTTTGTTAAGATTTCACAGATGACATTGTATAGTTTTAGTAGCAGTACAAGCTAGAAACAGCATCAGAAGCATTTTTTGTTAGCCACACGAACTTTGATACAGATACAAGTCATTCTTTTCCAAATAGTTGTTTCCCTGAGATTTACAGAAATATGAATGAATACCTATCTGCCTAATGAATAACTTAAGCAATACGTTTATCTCTCAAAATCACTACAGGGATAATTCTTGATGGCAATCCTTTTTCACTATTCTAAAACAACCTTAACTAAGACCTACCTAAAATAAACATGGTGATGTATGGAGACAATCTCTTAACATAAGCTTTAGGCAAATCAATTGCAATCCTACAGTTTAAGATGCAACATGACTTCACCTTATTATGGAAATTGCCAATGCAAAAAAACAACCAACCCTAAAACAAACAGCAGTCCTGATGTTTGGAAATGAATAAAGATTAGCAACTGCTAGTTCTAGCCACCTGAAAGATCTATGAAATAATTGATAAATAAAACAGGATACCCAGTACAAACACGGGGCTTAGTTCTGGATATATCTCTAGTTTTACGGGACTACACAAAAATATCAATACATGTGGACTTTATACAACTCAAAGATGACTTAAAAAAGCTCTGTCCCACTTTTCCCAGAAATTAGAGGCATGATCAGTAGGGCTATTTTAGTACCCAAATTAGAATATACTTGACCTTAGCAGTCACCAATGTCCCTCATACTGAAAGGTTTAATGAAGCACAATATAAATAAGTAACATCTAAAACTTTATTCACACAAACTAGTGTTAAAATAAAAAAAATTAAGCTGTTTAGTATGCAAGTGATGGATTTCCTGCAGTTCCTGAATTATGGAACATTAAATCTTCATTCTGAAAGACACAGCAACAATTACGTCCACACATTTTCAATACACAATTTCATATCTGAAAATAACATTAAAAATGCAAACAGTTAAGATAATTAGAACACAAAGCTTCTCCCTCATAATCAAGAGCGACAGTTCCCTTCCCTGACAAGACCACTTTCTGGACTACATGCAGGAACTAAAGCAGAGTTTCAAAGCAAAACTGCAAGACTGTCTTCAAATTATATATGAATACCACTGCTTTACAGACTTTGGCTAATTTGAAAATACTTCCAGCAATGAAAACATAAAACTAATTACTTCACAATCATTAGTTCTTAACAAATGCTAAAGTGTTAAGTAGGTTAAAACACTGTTTAAACTTGGTTTTGCAATAAACATACAAAATGCCAGATACTCTGTTGTTCAAACCCATAAATGTAATGTAAGTTACTGTACAAATGTATACTGTCTAAACTTCCAGAATAACAAATAAATGAATGAAATCATAAGTTATGGTGCAGAAATAAAAAATAAAACTTTGTCCAATGTCATTTGGTTTGCAAAACATTTGGTTTTAGCACTAGTAATTTAAATATGGAACTACTGTTGACTACCAGCAGGATATGTTCCCTGACTGGGTACAATGTAAACATGCAATGGCATCCCACCCAAAATTTATCACGACACCTCTCAATAACCCATCAACCTGTTTAATCAAACACACGTGACAAATGGAAAAAAGATGGCTACCTTTTCCACTGTAAAGAACTGCACACACAATGACATCATGCTCTTTCAAAGAATGCCCCCTTTGTCATACTGCCTTTTATTAATTTAAGACCCAGCTGGTTAAACAGGCAAACCCCAAACACTGTCAAGATGCCACACCAGCTGGTGTCTACAACTGCTAATCATTTAACCTAGCTTCTTCCCTAAAAATGCTCAGCATGACATTCCCCTAGCCCCTCCACTTTTTCATCTTTCTGTCTATTGAAACTTGCCTACCCACCTTTTAGTAGTTTGTTTGTCTCTTTCGGCTTTTCCCGGTTAAGGATCGCCATAGCGGAACTCCGGTCCGCTAATGATTGGTAGTTGATTTTTACGTGCAGAGTTACCAGCCCTGACGTACAACCTTCAACGAAGGTACGCCCATTCATGCACGTCTCCACGCAGAAGACGCTCTAGCTGAGAATCGAACCGGACAGCATCTTACTGTGAGGCGACAACGCTACCGCAGCACCAACGCCGCAGGATACCCATCTTTTAGTAGTGATATCTGCAATACTTTGCTTTTGCATTCTTCCTTCCCTTTGATGAACTTTTCTTCTTTTTACTTGCACATTCTCCCTTATTATGTTTCTTAGCTGCTCTTATATTGCCCCTCAAGCATTCGCTCACTGCAGTAACCAATTTACTGTCAACACTAAGTACTTAACTCTATTTCCGCAACATTCTCACTTTACATGCCTGCAGTGTGATGCAGAGAACAATTAATGATGCATCAGAGCGGTAACATCTTACTGCACGGTAACTGCATTAGCAAAGTATTATCAATCACACCCAGAAGCTACAGTTCAGCACATGAAACTATGCAGCCACCATAATTTCCTTCTACAAGTAACACAACTAGTGCACTTGCTACTATGGTCAAAATAATTAGTCAAAAGCAATGCTGTGTCTGCTATCACTGCTTAAGTGAAGGACTCTCACCTAAATGTACCCAGCTGCATTGTTGTTTACTACGGTAGTCTCCTTTAATAGGTCAATACATAACGAAACAAATACTCACATCCAGTAATCTTTCATAAGGCCCTATGCAGTGGATAAAGTCTCACTTTCCTTTTCCAGCGACTTCTCATAGCAGAGTCTTGCATTTCTCCACTAAGTGTTACTATGCACTTCCTAATGGCAAGACCTCATAAATGAGAGTCTGCACATGAAAAACTATATTCCTGCAGACACATTTAAAAATTGAGAAAATATCAGAATCTTTAAGAAATTATAAACTTTTATTCGCATGTAATACAAACAAATTAAAGACATGACAGAAACATTTCCAGAGTTTGTTAGCCAGACTGTATATGCCACATGTATAAGCCTTCTGGGAACCTAATGGCATGAAAAAAGATCAGCCTGATAAGCTCTGTGGGCCCTATGACGGCACATACCAATAAATGACTTATCTCAAACTTCAAATTTTATAGGAAATTTATGAGGAAAATATGCCATATCATACTGGTACAGAATGCACCTAGTTGGTGATGCCAAGTATAAAAAGACAAAGACATGTACATAACCTTATCTTTAAAAAATCATGTCTCACACACACATACATATATATATATATATATATATATATATATATATACATACACACACACACACACACACACATACATACATATTCATACGTGTGCTCACACATATATGGAAGCATAATCTTCCATCAACAAACCAGTGAAGGAGAAGCCCCCTGCATGACTTCACACCCCCTACTAATTATATATACTAACTCTGAGATCACACCACAGCAGGGTAAGGGCAAACCCCCCTGCATCCCCTTCCACCCCCTTACTAATTACATACACCAACTCCACGTTCGCACTACAGTGGTGAAAGAGCAAATTCTCCATTTCCCAATGTAACATGATCTCCATAAACTCAGTCTCACCGCAACACGTAATGGTTGGTTTTAACTTGTTGACCATTTGAACTCAATCTTGTGTGAGTCCACATTCTGAAATGTCGATATGATAGAAACTTGTATACAGATAAACAGAGCTGCAATATAAGGTGTAAAACAGACAGACGGTTCTCTTTTTAAACGTATTAAAAAAAAAAAAAAAAACAATCTCTTTTGGTATCCCCAAAGACTCAAACAACCCACTAAACAAGTATAGTGGGTCAGTTTCTTACACCGTTTTGTTTTTTAAACGTATACAAACTCATCAGCGTGCATGACTTATTTTTATTAATATAGACAAGCTGATACAGGACAGTCTGCATAAATCTCGGGAAACACTCCTAGACAAAAAGTAAAAAATGAAGGGTCTAAATGAAGTTCTAAGAATTATATATACCAAAAGGTGTCCCTTTCTTTTGGCACCATTATTCATTCACTTCACTACTGCTTCGATTACAAGTTTTGTTTATAAAAAATGCACTATTCTTAAAGATAGTAACATAATATAGATTTATCTGTATTGGTTTTCTGGGGTACAGTACACTGATCTCCATGAACCTTTTTCAGACTCGGCCCAAGAGCACTGTCTGGTTAAGTGACTTACTCAGAGACGCACAGTCAGGCAAGGGAGATCTAGAAATCTCTAGAAACCAAAGCACAGACTGGTTTTGTGTGGATTCACTACAGATAATTATATGAAACTCAGCGCAGGCACTTACTGCATACCTCTTAAATATCTACTATATTTGTTGAAGATCTACTGCAAGGTGTAGTTCCAATGACCAAAGGTCATACCATCACACACTGTTAGGGGACTTTAACACTGAAGCAAGAAAACATTAAACCAATAGTGCACGCTCTTAAACTACACATTATAGCAGAGGGCCAGCTCCCTCACTTGTCCCTAAAGCAACCAACCACTCAATCCTTAACTAGATATGGACACAGTTTCTCTGTTAAAAGTCTGAAAACTTTCCGGGGATAACAGTCTAAGAAAAGAGAAACCGCCATAACATGCTGAAATAAGGGCCAAAAGAACAACTGTCTTCCAAGTACAATGTAAGGAAGATGAAGCTGCAGGCTCAAAAGGAGCCAGAGTCAATTTTTTAAGTACAAAACTGAGGTCCCTGGAAGATGGAATAGGCCTTCATGGGAGGTCTGATATGAAGGGCACCTTTAAGAAATTGATTGCCAAAAAACCTCAAGGCAAGAAGAGGAGTCAATGGCAGACAAGCAGAAATAGCGGAGAGGTGATCTTTAACAGAAGAATATGCTAACCCAGCATGGAGTAATTCACACAAAGACAGATACACAAAGAAAATGGATCCTGGTTATGAGAAAGGCACCAGACAGAAAATGTTTTCCATTTGGACAAAACATAATTTCCTTGTAGTGTGTTTCCTGACATCCTGCAGAACCCTAAACACATCCTCAGAATAAAGGTGCCAAAAAAGGGATCAAAACCCTGTCACCCACAGCATCAGCTGAAGAGTGGATAATTGAGAATGCAACAGAGACCCCCTTGTCTTGTGTGACAAGACCCAGCTTGTTAGGTAACTTATGGTGATTGCTCCTGGCTAGGTGAAGAGGAAGGGGAACCAATGCTGTCTGGGCCAAAATGCAGTCACCAGCAAGACTTTGGGAGAACCTTGCTTGATCTTAAGCAGTACCCTTGGAATCAGACAAAGGGGAGGGAAGGCATAAAGAAATGCCCCCTTTCAAGGAAAAGATGGGGAACTCACCTTCCAAGCCGTAGGACTCTGGCACAAAAAAGAAGTTGTCTGTTCAATGGGGAAGCAAAAACATCTACCTGTGGAGTACCCCACTGATGGACAATGTCCAGAAAATTATCTCTGTGAAGCATCCATTTATGAACCTGTGCAATGGACCTGCTCAATGAGTCTGCCACTATATTTTGCTCTGAAGGGATACATACATCCTGAAAAGTAAGAGTCTGATGCATGGAAGGAGAGGAACTAGAAAATCCAGGGGGTGACAGCATTGAAGCCACACTGACTTTAGGAACCAATGTAGTTTTGTCATATGGAGTCTGGCTAAAGGCAGCATACGAATGGTGGAGGCCATAAATCCCAGAACCCTTAGAAAATCCCTGGCTAAGACTGAAGCCAGAGGAAGCAGAGACTGAAAAAAAGGTGATCAGAGAGACAGCCTTGGATGGAGACAAGGATACCAGAATGGGAATTGTTTGGATCCTGCCACCAAGAAAAACATGACCCTGAGAAGGGACCAGGACTGATTTCTGAAAGTTTATGGTAAAACCCAGGCTTTGTAAAAGACAAACTGTAAACTGGAGATGCTGCAGCAAGACCTCTGGGGGATGAAGCCTGAATGATCAGGTCATCCAGATAAGGAAAGATTTGAAAAGTACAGTTGTGTACACTTACCATAAATGTAGATGTTCAAGTGTATTCACTGTTGCAGTCATCGCACTTGGGTAATCCTGCCAGGAGTAGCCCTCAGTCAGCCCAAATACCAGAGACTTAGTATTTCTGCGGCGGTTGCTTTGCTTCAGTACTAACGTCAGGCCGTCAGGGGTATAAAAACAGGCAGCCGACACCATTACATCAGTTTTTCTTTCCCCAAATGTCAGGAGCCCCACAAACAGGGAGCTAAGTTATGGTGGAAAAAACACCAACAGTAAAAATTAAATACTAATAGCCCTGTTAGGGGAGAGTATTAGATATAGAGAGGAGAGAGAGAGATAAGGGGGCTGGAGAGTGGAAAACCAGGACTGCAACAGTGAATACACTCAAACATCTACATTTATGGTAGGTGTACACAACTGCACTATGTTCTTCATGTTTCACTGTTGCAGTCATCACACTTGGGTCGATTCCCACACTTGGGTCGATTCCCAAAGTTGAAGAATGGGTGGAGGCAGTCAAGAAGAGTTAGGGCTGGCTAGTAAGCCCTGCAGAACTGCTGTTGCAAAGCCCACCCTGGATTTGGAAAAGATAGGCAGGTGGTAATGCTCGGTGAAGGTGTGAACAGAACTCCAGGCAGCAGATTCCAAAATGTCCCTGGTAGAGACTGCCCTGAGGAATGCTGTAGAGGTAAGGTCCTAAGCAGGGGTGGGGGCTGTCCTTGGTGGCCTTAAGTTGTTTGCCCCTCTCAGGAACTGTTTGATGAGAGGGTGAGAGAAGACAGGAGCCTCAGTGTTGTAGTGAGCTGAGATGGCAGAGGCATGGACCTTAATGGAAGAGAAAGATAGGCCTCTGTGGAGTAGATCTGCTAGGTAATCCAGGATTAGAGGTAAGGAGGGTAGTGCTGTGTCCTCTCATTTAGATTGACTCCAGGAACAATACCTTTTCCACTTATCAGCATAGGATTTCCTTGTACTGGGTCTTCTTGCTTCAAGAATAACATCCAGCACCTACTTGCTTAGGCTGGTCACTGGGGGAGAATTCAAGGAATAAACCAGACTAAGATTCAGGGTTTCCAGTTGCGGATGTAAGATCTGTCTCTCCTGCTGAGTGAGGAAATTTGGGATCTGGGGTATGTGCCAGGGTGGCACCAGTGCCAGGCTGTGCAGTACTGGGTACCAGTGCTGGCATGGTCAGTCCAGGGCAATCAGGATTGCCCTTGGTCTGTCCTGTCTTAACTTGAGTAATACTGTTGTAAGAAGAGGCTGAGGGGGAAATGCATAGATTGAGAGGTTTACCCACTGGAAGGATAGGGCATCCACTTTCCAGGTCCTGCTGTGAGGTGTCCTGGTGCAGAATTTGCTGAGCTGGTGGGAGGCAAAAAGGTCCACTTCTGGGGTCCACCATTTCTGGGTTAGAAGGCTGAAAGTGCTGTGGTCTAACTACCACACGTGTGGATCTAGGACATTTCTGCTTAAGTCGTCTGAGTTTTGTTTGCCTGACAGGAATTGAGCTTGCAGATAAATATGCATGTCCAAGGCCATGTTCCACAGGGCCATGGCTAGCCTGCAGAGTGGGTAAGAATGGGTTCCCCCCTGCTTGTTGATGTACCACATCACTGTGGCGTTATCTGTCTTTATTACCAGGGTTCCAGGTGAGAGAAGGGATCTGAAAGTTGTCAGAGTGTGCTGAACAGCTAGTATCCCTTTTTGATTGATGTGCGGATGAATTTGACTTGGGCTCCAGTGGCACTGAATGCACTTTTCGTCCAGATGTGTCCCCCAGGCATAGTCTGATGCATCTGTGGTTAGGGTGTGGGTGGCATGGGGTTGAATAAAGGGAAGTCCCTTGTTGTGGTTGCATGCTGCTGCCACCAAAGAAACGCTGTCCTTAGACAAGGTATTATAGGTATGAAGGTTCCCAGGTCCTGAGAATCTTGGCACCAATGACTTTTTAAGTACCACTGACGTTTCCTCATATGCAGTTTGGCATATGGAATTAGTAAAATGCAAGAGGCCATGAACCCTAGGGCCTGCAGGGTTTTCCTTGTGGACAGCTTGGTTCTGGTGGCCATTTGAGTGAAGTAGCCTGTTAGATAGGCTTGCTTTTCTGGCGTAAGGAATGCCACCTGGGATGCTGTGTCCAAGCTTGCTCCCAGGAATACAATCTTTTGACTGGGGACTAATTTTGATTTATTTTTGTTGATAGTGTACCCCAGAGAGTTTAGAAGGTTCTTTACAAATGTCAGGTGCTGCAACAGCTTTTCCTGACTGTCTGCCTGAATCAATCATCCAAGTAAGAGTAAATCTGAATTTTTCTCTGTCTGCAATAGGCAATGGCTGGAGCCAGGCATTTTGTGAAAACTGTGGGAGCAGTGGATATGCCAAAGGGAAGTGCAGAGAACTGATAATGCATAGATCCTGCCCTGAAACTTAGGCATTTCTTGCATGAGTCCTTTATAGGGATGTGCAGATAGGCTTCTTTTAGGTCTAGGGTGGCTAATCAGGCATCTTTGGACAGCACAGGAAGAGACTGCTGAAGGGTGAGCATTTTGAATTTTGCTACCACCAGGAAGGTGTAAAGAATGGAAAGATCTAGGATTGGGTGCCAACTGCCCTCTTTTTGGGTACCAGGAAAAGTCTGGAATAAAACCCATGACCTTTCTGTTCTGCAGGAGCAGGTTGAATTGCCCTTATGGAGAGCAGGGAGTGAACTTGGTTTTGTGCCTCTGCCCACTGGTTTGGAGGAAAGTCTGAGAACCCATTTGGGGTTTGGCAGTGTGGGAAAGTAAAATTTGTACCCCTGGGATACAATGTTGAGGACCCATCGGTCTTTGGTGATGGGAGGTCCAGTTTTTTGCATGATGGGCAAGTTTTCCTCCTGGGGGCATGAGCACTTGGGCAGAGGAGTGGAGTTGAGAAGTCATTGTAAATTCTTTCCGTAAGGGGGTGGCTTAGCACTCCCTGTTTTAAAAGGGGAGGTACTCCATTGCTTACATCTCTGCATACCCTGAGACTGTAATCTAGGGGTCTGTTTCCCCTGGGTCTAGTTTGAGATGGCCTTGAGGGGGTTGGAAAGGACCAATGTTTCCAGGGGCAATGCCTACTGAATCTTGGAGGCGGGACCTGCAAAAATTCTTTGACTGTCTGCATAGACTTAGCTTTTAATTCCAACCTTTTTAGAGCCTCTTCTGGTTTGGTGCCAAACAGATTGTCCTTGTTCAAAGGAGTGTCTAGTAATTTTGATTTGACATGGTTTGGCAAGGTCTGCTCCTTAAGCTAAGCATGTCTTTTCAGTACAGAACCAGTGACTGCTGCCCTGCAAGATGCTTCTAGGGCATCAAAGAAACATTGCAAGGTATGCTTGCTGACTTGGCTTGCAGAATGCATATGTTCCTGTAATTCTTTATTTTCTGCACAGTCTGTAAAGGTAGATCATTTTTGCTTAATAAGTTCCATAATATGTTGCTGGTATTTCAGCATGTGAAACTGGCAATTTAATGTCCTAATGGCGAGAGTTGCAGAGGTGTATACTTTTTTTACCCCATCTGTCTAAAGCTTGGGAATCCCTGTCTGAAGGGGTGGGATTCTTAGCTGTAGTTGCTTTTATACCTTTAGGTCCCTGGGAGATGACCTCTGGATCAGCAGTAGGATTTTTGAAAATAAATTTGTGAGAGTCAGGGACTGTGTAGTACCCATCTGGTTTCCTTGGAGCAGGGGGTAAAGTTTTAAAGTATCAGGAGTTAGACTGGATTCCATAAAGACATCATTCACAACATCCAGAACAGGAGGGATAGCTAAAGGTCTATGTTGTGGCAAATCAAAAAATTCTCAGAGTCTCTTTTTGAACCGAGGACAATCCTGGCATTCCCAGTGGAAATGCTCTCAAAGTATGTAGGGTTTCACCAAAAGAAAAATCCTCTGGAGGGAAGGCTGAGGGAATGGAGTCCTCTGCATCAGAATCCTCATAAGCAGATAAAGGTATCTTCATATTTAGAAACCTCAGAGACTTCGGACTCTTGATCAGTTAAAGCTGCTGGGGACAGGTCTCTCTATCTTAGCAGGAGAAGGCAGGCTTACCCAAATCAGCATAATCAGGTCGACATTTTAAGCATTTGATGTTCTGGCAAGGAAACAGGTGCTTGAGCTTGGATCGCCGTCTTTTTAGGCGTAGTGCGTACTCTTGGCCTTAGAAACTTGGTAGTTTTTTAAAGAACAGAAGACACAAAAGAAGTCGTCGGTTTGTGTCAAATATCGGTAATGCAAAGAACTTCCTCGGAAGCCGGTGCCTGCACAGTGGCTCCGGTCCCATCCATGGTAGAGACATCAACAAGTTCCATAGTCAAAGAAGAGTCTCACGGCATACCGGACAACAAACGGATCTTGTAGCGGCTTGCCAATACAACAAAGTGGGCATCAGGGGCTGCAAAAGCACCTGAGTACCAGTGAACTGGCGACTAGCTTAACGGAAGCATCGGCAGTTTTGGATCTGTGCGGTCTCTATCTTTATCCTTACTTTTTTTCGGAAAATCAGTAGTCGGATGGCTTACCGAAGCCATTTCAGAATACAGAGATCGAGAACGAAAGTATTTAGCGACAATAAGGGCCAGACAATGAATAGTTCAGGCATTGAACAAAACACAAAACCGACAGCAAGGTACTTCGTGGGGGTCTATGTTAAAAGAACGAACGATCATAATGTTGAGTACAACATACTCGACACACACCTTCCCTACACTAACATACAAAAACACAGATACAACCAATGCATACAAACCCCTACACACTCACAAACACTTACACACCTACACAAACACACCTACATTTAAAACAAAGTGGGAGGCTATGCCCCCACACCTCCCCTAACTAAATATACCAACTCTGAGATCGCTGTACATTGGGGAAAGGGCAATTTCCCGGTAATTGCAACAAGCGATTAATGGGAAATTGCCCTTTCCCCAATGTACAGCGATCTCAGAGTTGGTATATTAAACAAAGCAGCCTCTTACCTAGCCATTCTGAACAGTGCAGCGTGTCTACATCACACGCTACACTGACTAGGATGGCAGACCAAAACATTTCAGAACTCCAAATTTCGAGATCTGGAGTCTCTGATTACATGAACGTTCGATCAAAGGTTGTCAAGTATGTTGCATTCGACATTTTGATTGTTCATTCATGTAACATAGACCCCGTCGTGGTCTGTGCCTAAACAGGTGACACAGTAAGAATGGAAATATCGGTGTGGTATTTGCTTTCCACAGGCGAGACAATTGTTAACTTTTTCTGACATCGTTTAGAGCAAGAAAAAAGGATTCCCAACATGGTACTTAGTTTTAGAAGACTTCAGGATGATTCAATTAGTAAAAAACTCAGGTAGCAGCCAACCAGCACTCGTACAAACTGCTTCTGCTTCGGGTTCCTCGGCAAGAAACACTGATGTAATGGCATCGGCTGCCTGTTTTTATACCCCTGATGACCTGACATCTGTACTGAAGCAACAGCAACAGACACAGAAATACTAAGCCTCTGGTATTCAGGATGACTGAGGCCTACCTGCAGACAGATAACCTAAGTGTGATGACTGCAACAGTGAAACACGAAGAACATCCCTGTCATCCTGCAAAAGGCAATGACAGGAGTGAGGCATTTGATGAACACCCTTGGGACAGTAGAAAGGCCAAAGGGTAAAGCAGAGAACTAAAAATCCAAGGAAGAAACAGAGAAATGTAAAACGTTCCTGAAGACAGGATAAAAACATTTAGATGTGAATCTAGGCATCCTTGAGAGCCAGAGAAACTAAGAAATCTTAGGGAAAAGAATGGAACAAGGTTTGAAGGGACAGCATCTAAAAAGAAGGGACCTTCAAAATGGTTTTGAACAGAGAAACATCGAGAATGAGCCTCCAATTGCCTTCCTTACTGGGAACCAGAAACATCCTGGAATAAAACCCTTCCACTTCTTGGGCAGGGGAAACAACTTGAGTGGTGTCCTGGGCCAAAAGGCCCAGAAGCAGGTGTGAAAAGAAAGGAAGCTGTTCCTGAGCAGGTTGAAGGATGCCCAGAAAAGGAGGAGGGGATTTCCACACCATGAAGTATCCCTAGCAGATGATGGACAGACCCCAAGAGTCTTGAGTGACCCTTAACCAACTGAGAAGGAACAGGGAAAGATAAAGGCAGAGGGGGAACCTGACCCAGGGAAAGGGGAAACAAACCATCAGATAGAACTCATTTTGTCTTGAACAGGAGACTTCTGAGAAGGAGTTTGAGTAGGCACACCTAGAACCCCCTTTCTTACCTGTACAAGGAGGGTGAGGCAGGAGTTTGAGTAGGCACACCTAGAACCCCCTTCTTACCTGTACAAGGAGGGTGAGGCAGGAGTTTGAGTAGGCACACCTAGAACCCCCTTTCTTACCTGTATAAGGAGGGTGAGGCAGGAGTTGGAGTAGGCACACCTAGAACCCCCTTCTTACCTGTACAAGGAGGGTGAGGCAGGAGTTTGAGTAGGCACACCTAGAACCCCCTTTCTTACCTGTGCAAGGAGGGTGAGGCAGGAGTTGGAGTAGGCACACCTAGAACCCCCTTCTTACCTGTACAAGGAGGGTGAGGCAGGAGTTGGAGTAGGCACACCTAGAACCCCCTTCTTACCTGTACAAGGAGGGTGAGGCAGGAGTTGGAGTAGGCACACCTAGAACCCCCTTCTTACCTGTACAAGGAGGGTGAGGCAGGAGTTGGAGTAGGCACACCTAGAACCCCCTTTCTTACCTGTACAAGGAGGGTGAGGCAGGAGTTGGAGTAGGCACACCTAGAACCCCTTCTTACCTGTACAAGGAGGGTGAGGCAGGAGTTTGAGTAGGCACACCTAGAACCCCCTTTCTTACCTGTACAAGGAGGGTGAGGCAGGAGTTGGAGTAGGCACACCTAGAACCCCCTTCTTACCTGTACAAGGAGGGTGAGGCAGGAGTTTGAGTAGGCACACCTAGAACCCCCTTTCTTACCTGTACAAGGAGGGTGAGGCAGGAGTTGGAGTAGGTACACCTAGAACCCCCTTCTTACCTGTACAAGGAGGGTGAGGCAGGAGTTGGAGTAGGCACACCTAGAACCCCCTTCTTACCTGTACAAGGAGGGTGAGGCAGGAGTTGGAGTAGGCACACCTAGAACCCCCTTCTTACCTGTACAAGGAGGATGAGGCAGGAGTTTGAGTAGGCACACCTAGAACCCCCTTCCTTACCTGTACAAGGAGGGTGAGGCACGAGTTGGAGTAGGCACACCTAGAACCCCCTTCTTACCTGTACAAGGAGGGTGAGGCAGGAGTTTGAGTAGGCACACCTAGAACCCCCTTCTTACCTGTACAAGGAGGGTGAGGCAGGAGTTGGAGTAGGCACACCTAGAACCCCCTTCTTACCTGTACAAGGAGGGTGAGGCAGGAGTTGGAGTAGGCACACTTAGAACCCCCTTCTTACCTGTACAAGGAGGGTGAGGCAGTCTACGTACAAAAGCAGGTTTGGATGCATAATTCCTCTGGAACTTTAGGGATAGGAGACACAAAAATATGTTTCAAGGCCTTGCATTTAACCTGGACGGACTTAAAAGTTCAACAGCAGCAGACCCAAAAAAGTTCTTATTATCAACAGGAGCATCCAATATCATCAGGTGAAGGCTGGAGACAAAGCCAAAAATAACATCTCAAAACAGAACCAAAGGCAGCAGCCCTGGATGAGGTATCAGCTGCATCAAAACTAAATTTAATAGAGTGGCAAGCCCTTGAGAAGTTAGAACCCAGCAGAGAAAGGACCAAGACCTTCCCTTCTGAATCAGGAAAGGCAGAGATTGCCTGCAAAGCTTGAAACAGAAGGGCCAGAACATACCTAGTCATATGAGTCTGGTAATTAATACCCCAAAAAGCTAGGTAGCACTATACATCTTTTTGCTTAAATATTCCATAGCCTTATTGTCCTTGTCTGAAGAAAGTAGTTTAGTAGATGGTAAAAGTTTAAAAGGTTTGTCAGAAGAAACAAACACTACAGAAGGATCAGCAGAAGGACATTTGTACAAGAACTTACAATCATCATACATCTTGTTATTGTTTTAGTTTGTTTGGGATATTTTTGCAGTGACCCTAATGATAATGGACATCAGTTGGGTATACCAGCCCTGTGTTTCTAATGCTTAGTCAAACACTCTGCTTGTGCTGTGCTGACGAGGTCATAACAAGGCCGAAACATGCATATCCACAGCTAGTGGGGTTTGGCTTTATTGACCTGAAATTGTCCAGTAAAATGACGAAACAAGTCATGGACATTCAGAATTGCCAATTAGCTGAAACACCTGATGTTTATAAGGCTCATTTGCATATATCCCATGTGCCTCTGATACAAGAGGTTTGGGAGGTCACTCAGTGGAAGTTGTAGCTTTTCTGGAGTTTCATTTTGTTTTTACTGATGGGCTACAGAAGTTGCTGAAAATATATCGAGGAGGGCAGCTAGCCAGAACTGAGGGAACAGTAGAAGGCTTGGGAGACTCCATCTGAAGGAGTTCATAACACCTCTTTTGAATATCAGAAAACTCAGGACAGTCCCATTTGAAATATTCCATCATATAAGAAATACTGTCCCCAAAGAAGAGTTCCTCCAGGGGAAGAGTCTGAACTGATAAAACCCTCCTCCTCATATCCATAATCCAAGAGAGAAAGGATTTCAGCACAGTATGCCAAAGACTCCTCCCCAGAATCCAAATCCTCTTCATATGTTTCATGCTCTCGGGGACTCTGGACCAAGAAGGAGCAGATATAGAAACTCCTTGGGGAGGCTTTAAGGTTATTAAGGCATTAAACAGCCCTAGGCGGTGGAGATCATTAGTAGAAGGGCCAATGTGTTTAGTTTTCTGTTTTTTCTTTTGGGAAACATCCACCCAAAAAGCCCAGGAGGTTCAGACCCTTTTCTACACTCAACCAACATAGTGGGAATCACCTCCCCAACAAGGATTTGTGGTATCCCCGTCCGTCCCTCAGAAATAATCAGGCAAAGTTTCCTCTCAACATCCAGAGCAGATGTTAGCTGAGCTTCTGAGGATATGAGAAAAGTCAGATCCATGCCTGCCTCCAACTGGGTCACTGCAGAAGAATATGATACAACAATCGGGTGATCTCTGGGCTTTCACCAGCCTTGAGAGAGATGTCCGGGAGAGATGGGACAGCGGCCGAAACAGACCTGAGTTTTTTTGCCCATTTTCTTGGCAGGTGGCTGACCTTCGAGATGGAAAGATTTCACTACAGCACCTTGTGCCAACAATTTAAGATGCCGATTCTCCAGGTAAATTGATATGGAGAGGCTGAATCAAACTGGGTAACATAAAACTGGATACGCTGACTGTTGGATTAACTGCTCGTACACAAGGATGCGAGAATTAGTTTATTATATTCCACACGAACACATATAAATAAATGGTTAAGCGCTTTCAACTGTAAATCATAGTCTTCATCAGAACAATTCCTGTATAGTCCTCTTCCTTTTTATACACATCTAAATTGAATAATTAATTAAAAATTGATTAAAAAAAACGCCAAAAACTTTAAAGGTACACGTTTCATTACATACTGCTTATCTGACATAAAATCCTTTAAGTGATATAAGCAGAGAACAATGAACACAATTACAAAATACAAAAATGTGATACAAAAAATGCATTATATAGACACAAGGTAGAGAAAGGGAATGACCACAGTTTTACATTTGCAATTGTAGATCAGATTTTCAACACACCGTATGGAGGGAATTGGAAAATGATGCTGGCACAAAGTGAAAGTATATGGCAGATTTTGACAGACTCCACCAGAAGACCAGGTTTAAATGATTTTATTAGCATCAAACCTTTTTTAGCTCTTTTATAATGTGTTTTTAATGGTGCTAATAATGTGCATTAGTATATGTATATTGTCACTTGTTATATTATCTATTTATTAATTATATACCATTCATGCATTAGGCTTATAGCTCATTATTAGTAGGTATATATTTACATTTAAACCCATTTTTATTTTTTATTTTTATTTTCACTTAGTGTAGTGCATTTAGACAACAGTAAGTAGTATAATAGTATTTTTTCTACTACTATGCAGCACGCATAAGTATTATACTCATAAGCTTTTGCACAATAATTTTATATTATGAATTTTACATAAGTAATTGTTGTATCAATAACTTTGATATAATAATTTAGTACATTATGTATATGTATAAACAATATATGTTTTTATACAGATTGTTCTCTGCTTATATCACTTAAAGGATTTTATGTCAGATAAGCAGTATGTAATGAAACGTGTACCTTTAAAGTTTTTGGCGTTTTTTTTAATCAATTTTTAATTAATTATTCAATTTAGATGTGTATAAAAAGGAAGAGGACTATACAGGAATTGTTCTGATGAAGACTGTGATTTACAGTTGAAAGCGCTTAACCATTTATTTATATGTGTTCGTGTGGAATATAATAAACTAATTCTCGCATCCTTGTGTACGAGCAGTTAATCCAACAGTCAGCGTATCCAGTTTTATGATATGGAGAGGCGATTACATAGGGTGTTGTGGAAAAATACCTGGGACACAGAACGCTGCATATGGTTGAAAGAAACAGCCAAACAGAAAAAACACTGCTGGGGACTATCTTTATGGGGAATCGACCTCCAATACTGACATTCTCGCGTTCTGGATAACATGAAACCCACAAAAATAAAAGTAGAAGAAACTCAACTGGGCACTTCTGTGAAAAATGGCTCAGTAAGGAGCTCAGGGGTAGGAGCGTTCAGACAGACAATGATGACATTCAGACTGCTGAGCTATGCATGTCCTTACATCACCTCTATGTCCAATGCATGTGTGTGAAGTTCTGAGGTATGCATGTCCTTACATCACCTCTATGTCCAATGCATGTTTGTGAAGTTCTGAGGTATGTATGTCCTTACATCACCTTCATGTCCTATGCATGTGTGTGAAGTTCTGAGGTATGCATGTCCTTACATCACCTCTATGTCCAATGCATATGTGTGAAGTTCTGAGGTATGCATGTCCTTACATCACCCCTATGTCCAATGCATGTGTGTGAAGTTCTGTGGTATGCATGTCCTTACATCACCTCTATGTCCTATGCATGTGTGTGAAGTTCTGAGGTATGCATGTCCTTACATCACCTCTATGTCCAATGCATGTGTGTGAAGTTCTGAGGTATGCATGTCCTTACATCACCTCTATGTCCAATACATGTGTGTGAAGTTCTGAGGTATGCATGTCCTTACATCACCTTCATGTCCTATGCATGTGTGTGACATACGTCCTTAAATTCCTAAGGCTTTGCAAAACTGGCCAGAAGATGCGCCTAACCTTGGCACAGAATTCTTTTTGTAAAGAATACTGCATCAGTGATACGGGAAGGATATTTATAATGACAGGCTACTGTCCACCTATGAAAATACTTCAAATAAGAGACCAAGGATTATAATGACAGGCTACTGTCCACCTATGAAAATACTTCAAATAAGAGATCAAGGATTATAATGACAGGCTACTGTCCACCTATAAAAATACTTCAAATAGAAGATCAAGGATTATAATGACAGGCTACTGTCCACCTATGAAAACACTTCAGAGACCATTGATTATGACAGGCTACTGTCCACCTATGAAAATACTTCAAATAAGAGACCAAGGATTATAATGACAGGCTACTGTCCACCTATGAAAATACTTCAAATAAGAGACCAAGGATTATAACGACAGGCTACTGTCCACCTATGAAAATACTTCAAATAAGAGACCAAGGATTATAACGACAGGCTACTGTCCACCTATGAAAATACTTCAAATAAGAGACCAAGGATTATAACGACAGGCTACTGTCCACCTATGAAAATACTTCAAATAAGAGACCAATGATTATGACAGGCTACTGTCCACCTACAAAAATACTTCAAATAAGAGACCAAGGATTATAAGGACAGGCTACTGTCCACCTATAAAAATACTTCAAATAGAAGATCAAGGATTATAATGACAGGCTACTGTCCACCTATGAAAATACTTCAAATAAGAGACCAAGGATTATAATGACAGGCTACTGTCCACCTATGAAAACACTTCAGAGACCAATGATTATGACAGGCTACTGTCCACCTATGAAAAGACTTCAAATAGGAGATCAAGGATTATAACAACAGGCTGCTGTCCACCTATGAAAATGCTTCAAATAAGAGACCAATGATTGTAATGACAGGCTACTGTCCACCTATGAAAATACTTAAAATAAGAGACCAAGGATTATAACAACAGGCTACTGTCCACCTATGAAAATACTTCAAATAAGAGACCAATGATTGTAATGACAGGCTACTGTCCATCTATGAAAATACTTCAAATAAGAGACCAATGATTGTAATGACAGGCTACTGTCCACCTATGAAAAGACTTCAAATAAGAGACCAGTGATTATAATGACAGGCTACTGTCCACCTATGAAAATACTTCTTATAACAGACCAATGATACTTGTCTGTGAAACAACCAAGAGGAGAGACACACACTGTTAAGATCAAAATATAAACTTAGCACTGGAGAAAAAGTTTTCTCTAAGATGGTACCTGCAGCATGGAGCACCTACCACTTGGTATAAAAAGAGAAAAGAAATTTAATACTAATCTCAACACCAAAAGTACAAGGCCAAATGCTCGCGCTTTCTTGTCTTTGGTTCATTAGTGCAATTATAGCACCTATGCCTTAGACTCTGTAATTGAGATATTAAGTTGCATTACCAATGAATGTGACATTAACTTGTAAATATTTTTAAATGAGCATGTCTCTTACATGTGCACATTATAAATACTAAGCCTGACCATTTCTTGACCTACTGACCCCTAGTACATATGACATGTATTTACCTCCACATTTACACAAGGTTATTATGCACTATGCCTGTACACTGTACTCGCATTGTGACTGAAAAGGGCTAGTAAACCAGCTGACTTATCTGATTAACAAACTGTAAATAAATAAATACATCTGAGAATACAGATTTGGCACCAGAGAACCCTGAATCCCACGATTGCAGAGACTCATACTTTGCTTTTCAATCTTAGTCTCTCTCTCTCTCTCTCTCTCTCAGTATATAACAATATAAAAATATTTCAGTCAAAAGAATTATAGAAATTTGAGATGCAGCAAGTTACAGATACAAAGTAGATTGCATGCACAAAGCAATATACACACAGCATTTTTTTTACAAAGTATGTATTTACATAAGAATTACATCCCTCAGCATTGTTGATTGGATTTAGCAAGTACCCACCTAGCAGGGTACTAGGTGAAAGGGGAGAGATTATTTAGATAAACATATGGGGTATGGTTGGTTGGGTCATGACAGGGGGCAAGTTTTGGTGTTAAGTAGATGAAGTTTGAGTTAATGTTTAATGCGTGATGGGTGGGTGATGCATGTCTAAGGAAGTTTGTTCCAAGCATGGGCAACAGAGTATTTACATGTAAGTTTGCCTACGTGCCTGTCATAAAAGGAGCAATTTCATACTGGTGTGTAAAGGAAATGGAAACCGTTTTCAAAACAATCCATCTGCTCTTATCGGAAACATTAGAATTAGCTTTCCTCGTATCTTTTAGAGAGAAAACAGTCAATACAGTGAAGTCTGGAAATGCATCAGAGAGAGAGAGGGAGCAAGCAGTGCAACTCTGATTTATTGGTAAGAAATGCTGCCAATAAGGTAAACGTTGAATACAAATCAGACCCATCAGTAATATTTGGTCTTAAAGTACTTTTAAAGTACTGAGAACAAAAGATACTGAAATAGCAGGCACAAACTGTTAAAATATTCCAGGTACCAAATGGAGCCACTGGTTCAATAGTCACCATCATCTGAAAATAAAAAGTATAAACTACAAACTTATTTCAAACTTCAATGCTTAGGTTAATATAAGTAATATTTTAGGTCTCTGGTAGTGAGAGGTCAGGAACAGTATAGCAAAGTTATGCTATAAAATTATCTAGGTCTACAATAACAGTCACACAATCCCACAGAGGAGTCTATTACAACAGCTCGAGTCCCAAGTGCTCGAAAACAACTGTCTCAAAGTTAGGGGCTCAAGCATTTTGCAGCTCATGTAGTCTGCTGGTTAAGCTTAAACCTGAACACAAGCTCAAACAAGCAGTTAACCTTCAAAACAAGCACACATAAGCATGCACTTAAAAGGAAAAACACCTGGCCCATCTCTACACGCACCTCATTGCCAGGATGCCAACAAGAGCAGAAAGCACCCTTATCTGAAGTCCAGGCCAACACAACGGGACTCTGGCTGACAAAGTTAGCAGACGATTGCAAGTTGGGAGCTATTATTAACTCCCCAAGTGATATTGACATCCTACAGAATGGCCTCACTGAGACCAACGACTGGTGTCAGAATCATGGCCTTAAGCTCAATGCCAAAAAATGTCTCGTCATCCCCTTTGGGAAAAACCCAGTTCCCATGAATTACCACATTGATGGTAATCCACCAAATGCAGAAGGTGTTATAAGAGATCTGGGAACACAGGCTGACAGCAACCTCTCTTTTGATCACCACATTGCCACTGTGGGCAGAAAGTCCTTCTATGTGGCACATCTCATTACTAAGGGTTTTCCATCCAGGAAGAAAGAGTTCATTGTCTCCCTCTACCCTTCAATCATTAGGCCAATCATTGAATACAATGCCCCATTTGGCATGTACCTCACTAGACACCTGCAAAAACTGGAGAGGCCGCAAAAGTACCTCACAAAGAGGATCCTAGGCCTTAAACACTTGTCCTATATGGACAGACTAAAAAAACTCCAAATATTCTCTGTCTCATATCGCCTACTTACAGGCGATCTCTGCTCGACTTAAAAAGCCATGTTTGACCCAGCTCTGTTAGAAATGCTACATCTAAAGAAATCCCAATCCCTCTGCACAACAAGCTCCAGAGATCTCAATCTCATTACGACAATGAATAGAACATGCTGGAGGGACAGGTTCATAACCCAGAGACTGCCCATGCTATGGAATAGACTTAACATACATGTCAAGCAGAGCACCTCACTGACCCTCTTCAAGAGAAATCTTGATGAGTGGATGGGAAACAGAAAATTCACCCCGGGGATAACTCCAGTGGCTCTGCTCGACAGAGGCACTGGGAACTAAGGTCGGGTGGCACTATGCCAGGGTAATCCTATGGCTAGGCTTGTAAAGGCCTCAGGGCCATTAGCCTAGTACACACCTATGAACCTTATGACTGCCTGAATAATAACCACTCTTCCCCCTGCTCTAACAGCTATCAATCTGGCTCCAAGTGGAATCATGATAGTGTAGAAATGAAATGTACTGCCCAGTCAATAAGAGGCCACATGGTTGGCTGGCACAACAGAAAAAAATATAACATAAAATGATACATAAGCTACATTTAGAACAGTAAAATGCAAGGAACAGCAAGAGTTGTAATGTGCTGGCCATGAACACCCACTCAACCAGAGCAAAAAGTCCAGAGATGTGCCATCTGCAATGCATATCATAAAAGTAAGGGACGATTCTAAGTCAAGTGGGCAAAGATTTGTTCTCATTGAAAGAAACTGCACATTACGTATATGTAGACTATTAATCAGAACTCTCTGACAAAATCACATTTTTAACAAACAAAACAACTGACATCAAGCCCCAAGAGGAGATACTGGATGTTGTCATGTCTGACAACAGCCTGCAATACAGACATCAGGAATTCACAAAATCTGTGTGAGAGTTCAAGCATGTCATGTCGAGTTTATTTAACTGTGATCAAAACTGAGCAGAGGAGAAAGCTACCCAAACAGTGGAAACTACCAGGATAAAAAGCCATAACACCTATGAGAACGGTCTTCTCAGAATTCCACAACACAGGAATGCTCAACTGCCAGGGCTTAACCTTTCACCAACTCAAATGTTAACAGGCAGAAGTTTGAAAAGCAAATATCTACATCTATTCCATTACGGATACCTGAAAATGAAAAGGAAATGTTGGAAATAACTACGCAGAGAGAGAAATATTGCTATAGAAAATGCAGAGAATGTCCAACTCTAAAGATAAAAGAATAACAAAAAATAAAATCAGAGCTTAAAGCTGTAGCAGTTAAAGCAGTCAAAAGTATGTCCTGAGTTACTCATTGGGAAGGTGGAATGCTGTACAGGAGAAAATGTTTTACAAGACTGTCAAAATCCAAGATAACAACCAGAACTGCCATAACTATTTCTGCTGTAGGAAGATGATGCCCGAGAGACCTGGGATATTCAACCCTATCATTCTGCTACATTTAATAAAATAAAATTGTCATGAAAGCATCCACATAGAGCACCACCTCAAAAAAACAGGAAAAAAATCATATCTCCCCGCCAGCCCTGGATGTGGGTTAGGTTTAGGCTTGAGAATGCTAAGGCAAGTGCAGTAGACATAGTGACTGAGGAGAGGAGCTTGTAGCAGATGATGGGCAGCTGCAGGTAGGAATGGGAAAAAAAGATACAATTAAAACTATGGCACAAACCCTCATTGAAAGGACACCACCTCAAAAGAACATGTTGTTATGTCACAATGCAGAGTTGGTAATGGAATGCAGCCAAGTTCTTGGCTTGAGTTTTGAAATGAACTTTTCCCAAAATCTTCTTTCATCAAAAGATGGCAAACAACCCAAAGACCTGCTGAAAAATGCAGCATAAAGCTCTTCATGTAATACTGTACATTTTTTTGCACAAACTATACACATCAATGTTACTTTCTGTAGCTGTTGGTGATACTCATTTTGGGCTCCTATCAGAAGTTTGACACCCAATACTGTGAGTCATGACATGTAAAATTAAACACCGATTCCATCAAATATAGCAGGATATTCTGTGAGGGGCGAGGGGGTGCCCCCACTCACAATATATACATACCCCCAGAATACCGTGCCTTGCAGAGGTGGGGAATACAGTGAGAAAAAAGATAAGGCAGGCTTGCACTTTGTATGCGTTCTCCCCAGTTTTCACTCGCAGTTGTGCACTTCTGCGGACAGACATCCTGCTTACAGCTGTTATAGTGACCAAGACATGCACACATTTCTGTCTAATGTGGGCTTATCTAGGTAAAAACAGCAAATGAACACTAAAGAAAAAAAAATGAAAAAAATATGTATTAAAACTAGTCACAAGGAAATACTGTACACCAAGTTGCATATTAACTATTAAAAGTCAAATGCCTACATTTAAAGGTGGCCTGGAAATAGACCAATGGAGAATCAGGTGACATACATAACCAGAGACTGTGAGAACGAAACTCAGGGCTGCAGGCCTTTCTACAAATAATCAGAGCTGGGCTGGTCACAAAGACATTAAGCTTAAAAAATCACTGCAGTTGGGGTGACGCTCATTTAAAACAAGCAGTTACTGGTATTTTGTGAGAACTTTGAGGTGTTGAGCAAGGAAATACAAAGACTGGTGTTTCCAGGGCTAGCACATAACAAAAAGGCAGAATAACGGATTATACTAATTTATACTTTTGGTAAATGTGGAAGGTCTGCTGCAAGGCACTAGTGACCAGCAGACAAGACTCAGGATTAAATGCACAGTGTAGGAATTGAACATGGGGACATATACTTGTCATACCACTGCATGCCAAGCATGAAACTGGGAAGTGGAATGGTACACATCAGTAACAAGAGAAAAAGGAGTAACACAATGACAAGTAATTCAAACAATGGAAGTGGTGTGTGTGTGTGATCTTGACAGCATGTCAGCTTTGGTCAGATTTGTCTGAAGATGTGCATTGTTTACAATGTGCATCTTGTTTTCTGGCAAAGGTCAGTAAGTGACAAAAACCTGACCTTTGCATCCAGCCTCCACCAGCTTTTCTGTGGCCTTATGCAGGGCTTCTAGTCAGAACAACTTCTAAATCAGAATTTGTAATTGCAGCTGTGAATGAAAACATCCTCCTATGGACCAAGAACGTGTCTCAACTGCACAGTTAAGTAATACGAACTAGCTATAAGCCTGGCTCTCCACTGCTGAGATTCTTTGCATTTAGAATGCTGGCTAGTTCAGGTCACAAGGGACCTTTGGAGAGTGTGCAGTGCAGAGCTCCCTTTCTGCAGTGTGGTTCTACTCGCAACTCTTCAACAAAGCAGCACTGTTTGATCAAATAACTTTAACATGTCTTTAGTAACAAAAGATGGAAATGGAATAGCAAGGCACACTCAGACGGATGGACTCTTGTCTGACAGGTTATATTATCAATGACTTGTATGACAAATGACTTATCTCAAGAAAAGCCCGTGAAGCTGCAATGAGCCAAAGCAGACAGTAAGGTTGCTGTGCCTGCTGGATCCATTCCAACAAGCATGAGACTTCAGTAACCAAACACAAAATGTGGATTTGCAAAATCTCAAATCTGCCATCTGACTCAACCTCCACAAATCGGAGCACTATTCCACTCTGTCACTTTCTCTCTAACTTCTGAAGCTTCTCTGAGAGGAAAACCACATCTCTTTAAAAGAGATCATCTTTTTTGTCTAGGCTGTTAGCTCTGCTTAGATCTTTTACTTTCCATGACAATGATGTACAGTGAGCTGTAGTGATAATGTACCACAGCAGCAGCGACAAAGGAAAAGCGATGTAACCCCTAATGTGAAACAACTGCAGTTTGATATTACCCTCCGCGTAGATCACTCACACCACTCTGAGTAGGCCTACATCATAATCTGCATCTCAGATGACTGCTCCTAAGAAAGCATTACACATGAAGTCTGAGGCACAGCATGGTTCTTATAGAGAACTACAGAAAGGTAAGTAACTGCAAGCGGTGCTGTCTACATGAACCTCAGCTCAGTAAAAGGTGATGCACTCTGTGTAGGTAATGGTACATCAAAAACTATGCCTTGTCTATATAGACTATACCGCACCTGCAGTAATTTGACCAATGACAGACAAAACTAACTTGCTTCTGAATTTTTTAGCATTGAACTGTTCAGAAACACTAATTACATCAATTAAAAGTTTCTGACAGCGCCTGCAGTAGAATAAAGCCACAATTACACATTTCTGATTTTTGTAATTTCTTTTTTGCCTCAGCTTATAAAATTTAATACAAGACTGGCGAACCTTACAGGTTATAACTACTACTAAATCCACCGAGGAACAATATTAATTTATTCTAAGTTACAAAATTAAAACACACAACCACACCATGTTCTGAATTAAAGTTAGAATATATATGCAGTACAGTTAAACTCTGCATGCATACTCAAAAAAGTTTCAAATGTTGTAGCACTTCAGTTAAATAAAACATACTGCAGTCATACCTCTTATATGACTAGAATTCTGTCTCATAAAGATGGTCTGTTACTCATAAAATTTGTGACTTTATGGCAAATTACCAAGGACTGAAGTCACTAAATAACAGAAATTTGAGTTTCAGATTTCATACCCTTCAGAAAATGCACACCAATACAAAACCTGTTATTCTACCAGTTTATAAGTGCAATATCCCAGATCTGTCCCTAATATGAAGCCTTTGTCCCCTCACTAGTTTTGGGTTTGTCCAGAGCTGCAATGCTAAGAAATTTTAAAGGTATGCCTGTAGATGATAAAGACACAACTTTAATCAATGTGTATTCATGCAGTACAGGTTTTGGGAATTCAATTTGTCCCCCCAGTGTAAAAAAAGCAGGTTTATGTATTCCACCACCTCTCCCCAAGCATACGGTGTTAGACGCATCTGTTCCATATCTGGTCCTGGATGTTCTACTTCCAATACATTGAGTACAAAAAGAGATTTGCAAATTTTACTTCCTTTTGTTACAGACCAACAGAAGTACAGACCTACAAGAGAACAAATAAAAATGCTGATGGAAAAATAAAGAAACTCTTCAATTTGGCCAAGTATTGTACTTGCCCTTGTTACAGCTGTTCTTTCCTTAGCCCCATCCTTTACTAGCTCTCGTGTTTTCTCTCTCTCTCTGACAAACCTGAACCCTCCGATAACTTGAGCCCAACAAAATACATTCAATGGCCTTACCCTCCCCTTCGTAAAGTAAGGCATTTTTAAGTACTTTTTCTCCCGCACCCTGCCTGATCAACTTTGGTACATCCAACATTGTACTCCATCAGCAGTAACCGGCCCATGTCTGTGAGGCTGGGAACAGCCTGCTCCTTATTATGCCCCAACTGGTTCTGGAAAACAAAGGCCCATGTCTGTCAGGCTGGGAACAGCCTGCTCCTTATTATGCCCCAACTGGTTCTGGAAAACAAAGGCCCATGTCTCACACTGGGAACAGCCTGCTCCTTATTATGCCCCAACTGGTTCTGGAAAACAAAGGTCCATGTCTGTGAGGCTGGGAACAGCCTGCTCCTTATTATGCCCCAACTGGTTCTGGAAAACAAAGGCCCGTGTCTGTGAGGCTGGGAACAGCCTGCTCCTTATTATGCCCCAACTGGTTCTGGAAAACAAAGGCCCGTGTCTGTGAGGCTGGGAACAGCCTGCTCCTTATTATGCCCCAACTGGTTCTGGAAAACAAAGGTCCATGTCTGTGAGGCTGGGAACAGCCTGCTCCTTATTATGCCCCAACTGGTTCTGGAAAACAAAGGCCCGTGTCTCACACTGGGAACAGCCTGCTCCTTATTGTGCCCCAACTGGTTCTGGAAAACAAAGGCCCATGTCTCAGACTGGGAACAGCCTGCTCCTTATTATGCCCCAACTGGTTCTGGAAAACAAAGGCCCATGTCTCACACTGGGAACAGCCTGCTCCTTATTATGCCCCAACTGGTTCTGGAAAACAAAGGCCCGTGTCTGTGAGGCTGGGAACAGCCTGCTCCTTATTATGCCCCAACTGGTTCTGGAAAACAAAGGCCCGTGTCTCACACTGGGAACAGCCTGCTCCTTATTATGCCCCAACTGGTTCTGGAAAACAAAGGCCCGTGTCTCACACTGGGAACAGCCTGCTCCTTATTATGCCCCAACTGGTTCTGGAAAACAAAGGCCCATGTCTCAGACTGGGAACAGCCTGCTCCTTATTATGCCCCAACTGGTTCTGGAAAACAAAGGCCCATGTCTCAGACTGGGAACAGCATGCTCTTTACTATGCCTTAACTGGTTCCATTAGACAAAGGCCCATGACAGTGTTACCCCCCTGATAACAGAATTTAATGGCTGAAGCATTCCTAGCTCATGTACAGAATACTTTGTCTGGATCTCTGTCCCCTCAGCTTGTCTGTCATATCCTCAGTGCATTCCCAAGGCTCCAGTGAAGATTTAAGCACCAAACGTGGAATACAGGAACAGTCAACTCACCACCATAAGGGACTAGAAAGATGAAAAAATTTACCTTTACACACAGCTCACCAGGTCCCTGACATCTGAGTCACTAGTCCAACTCCAGTCACTGGGTGTACAGGTGGACACCCTTTCCAAGTGGCAGCAGACCGGTGAATGCATCCACAAATGTTACATTACACTCCTGCCATCCACTACAGCTCTCTCAGTCTCTCCCTTCACCTGTCCTTCTCAGTCTACTTCTCCAGCTGACCCGTCCTTAAATAGTGACGTGCTAAAGTCCTATTACCCCTACACCTTTTCTCGAACAATGCAAGCATGCCAAGCTGTCTTAATTCTGTCATCATACCCTGGACTCTTCTATTCCTTTCACCATTTGATAATGGCATGGTGTCCCTTCTAGCAGCCTAATTTAACTTCCAGTGTACAACCTACATAACTACCTTAACAGTGCCTGTATAATGGAAAAATGTCAGCATCTCCTGAACACAGGTGTCTCAAGTTAAGGTAGGATTACTAGTACGATAAACTCTGACTGTATAAACTACTGCAGTACCTAAATTATGAATCACACGCACTCAGGTGCATATACCTGCCAAAGTAACTTCTGAGTCCCTAGCAATAAGACCAATAAAAAGTAAGGTGTCTAAATCAGGAGATAGGAGAAGATGTATTAAGGCAAGGGGGAGGCTGTCGGCCCATCGGGGGGGGGGGGGGGCATCCTTAGCTAAGAATGAGAGTTTCACTTACATTAGTAGACAACCAAGAGTTTGAAATTATACTCTCTTGGCCACCAGACAGGGATGAGTAGTAGTTCTGGTTTCTCTTCCCTGAACTTCAGGACATGATATGCAGTTCCAAGAATGATGGAATCTCCTGTGCCTTAAGAAGCAGAGCTTGTCCACTGTTATGTCCACTTGCCCTGCTCCCCCAAGCAATACTGAAAAAAAGAATGCAGAACCCTCAAGGGCAAATAAAACCAATGTCCTGAGAACGCCACTTCTGGAAGATCCTGAACCAGAGTCATTTGTTGAAGCAACACCTCAAGGAGATGAGAAGTGCAGTGTAAGTAATCTGCTGATTTTCTCCTCTGCTGTGATGAGAAATAATGACAGAGGGATGCCCCTCTCCAAAGCAGACTGACAGACATACATCACCTTCCCCACACTGGGGCAGAAATGATGCCCCCTGTTTAATCAGATATCATAAAACTAAGACCAGAAAGAACTAAACTGAAAACAATATACTTTATAGAAATCTCTAGAAACTGTTTTTCTTAATTATTAAATCTTAAATTAAACAAGAAAAACGGTTTATGTCTTCAAAACTGTCAGAAATGATTTGTCAACTAAATTCTGAACTGGATGACTGACAAGAAACAACATAAGAATTACCAGTTTAAAAGATAGTCTTTGTGTTCTAAGGCAACAGCTCCTGAAACACACCTGCTTAAAAGTTTAAACTTAAAACATTCCTGTCCAAAAATGTGAGTGTATAGACAGAGCTTAGATAACCAATAAATGTCAATATAGACAAATCAAGACACACAACTGTTAAGAGGTTCATACTTTTTGCTATTAGGAAGCTTAAGATGTACAGCTGCACTCAACAGGTGCACAACAGCACTTGAGAGCTTAAGGGCCATGATGCTTTTTTGTAACTTTGTTCTTTTTAATGGAAATTGTAATCTGGATCACATTTTAATAAAAAGCTTTATAAACTGTTTATTGAAACACATCCATAATTTCTTTCTTTATCCTCCAGTGACATCAACAGAAAGCGACAATAAAAATACATCCAAGACTTAAACGGATGTGACCCTGCACACTTGGATAGGCAATTAAAGTCTTTGTACCTGCATGTTAGCTCTCCAGTAATGTCACAGAGAACTAAAGTAAAACTTAAACTTCCAAGAGCTTTCAGCAGAAAAATTTGAATTTTACAGCTGATTTATTTAACATAACAGCTGTTCACATTTAGCGAGATATGGACAGAAATGCTTTGCCATCCTGGATACACCACATATTGAGGTGTGAAGTGTTTTAATGACACTGTATATTTTAAATCTGGTTTCCTCCCACATCCCAAAGACATACAGTAGGTGCATTGGATACACTAAATTGGCCCTAGGTGTGAGTGTGTGCCTTCTGTGGAAGGTTGGGCTGGAAACTCGACACTGTAAAACTCCACTGCCAATCATGAGCGGACAAATGATCCGCTGTGGCGACCCCTAACCAGGAAAAGACAAAAGAAGAAGAAGAAGGTTTTACACTGTGCCCTACAAGAATTCTGCCCAATTACCCAGAGAATGCACCAGATCAAACAAAAGTAATTTAATGACTAAGCAGCAATATGCAACAAAAGTGTAAAGCATATAATTAGATATTTACCAACCTTTTATTGACTCATTCTCACTAGACCCTTTTTCAGGGAACAAACAAGTTAGCATTCATTCTGACTAAGGTATATAAGGAAAGGACAACGCAGGACTGCATCTATGCTTTTCTATAAATGCTGTAGGATCTTTTACTTCTACCTGAACCACCATCAAGTCAGGTAGATGGGACGTCAATTTAATGCCCCATCTGACGAATGGTACACTCAAAGAGAGCAGCATCCCTTTTATGTTGCACTGTAGAGTCAGTAATGATGTACAAATCCAAGTACCTGGGATGGGAAAAGAACCAATGGATTTCTGATATTTTAGCATCAAAGGCAAGTGTGTCACCTGTTGAGCCACTGACTATGACTAAAAGAGGACATTCTATACATACTTCACACACTGCACTATATTCTACAGAAAATGTACAACTGAAGGCAGAAATGATTTACATTCACTGTAAGGAGCATGTGTATTTTTTAAATTAACATCCCAGTTAGCATAGATTCACAAGATTTGATAGTACAAAACAGCATTGATAGTGATGTGAATTTAAGTAGGGTACCTAACAGGAAGTGCAGCATCTCGACTGCTAACAAAGCCTTCAGCTATGGAACACGGTTCTTCCCACCTCTAAATGGGAAAGGAACACGTTTACATCAGCATTACATTTAGTAAACTTGGTACTAATTCCAACAAAATCTTATCTCAGAAAGACATACACAACAGAAATGGATCTAGACGAGGCTTTTTCTTCAGGTTTGGTAAAAAAAAGAAAAGAAAACTAGAAATATCTCTATTCCCCTCCAACTTAACCTGTATTCAGGAAGATATCCGTTTAAAAGCTATGGCTTACTCTACATGTTTTCTTAAACAAAAGCACATTATAGGTTCATACATGTTTACTAGGCTAACAACCACAAGGGCCTTTTTAAGCCTAACCATGTATCCTAAATCTCTGACAAGCTCTGGTACCCTTGATAAGTGTAAGGAGGGGCTTGGGAGGTGAAAGATTTACATGTAGGTGTCTAGGACAGTGATGGCAAACCTATGACACACGTGTCAAAGGTGACACACACCACAACATTTTGGGTGACACACCAGCGATCACCAACACCAGAGTTACCAAAGACACTGCTTTTGCATTCATTGCTCATGTGAAGTACACTGAATTATTTTATCAGGAGCTTTTGATATGCCAAACCCAAAAGGTTTGCCATCCCTGGCCTAGGAGAAGAACCATTTACAGACTGCTTGTGTCTATTAGACACAGGTGCCAAACCAGGGAGGAATTTCCTGCTCCCCATCCAGTTGTCCAAGTTGCATTTGAATTGGGTTTGGGAGAAACTGTGTTTCACCTAGATGGGCAGAATGTTCCAGAGACGGGGTGGTCTCTGGGATACATACCCGGGTCTCCAGCAGGTCCTATTTATATTACAGGCGAGCTTTCAGTCTTTAGAACATGCAATTATGGTGCTGTTTGTTTTGTGGATATGCAGAAGGCCCATCAGAGTGTGGTCTGACAATGCCTTGTATGCCAGGCATTAAGTAAAAATCAGTTGAGAACTTTCAGTCAAGAGTCACGTGTTTCTGTCTGCTTCTCCTCTGTAGATCCCATTAAAAACACTTCTACAGCAGACGGCAGCATTACAGTGATTTATCTATTCACATTCCAGTGTAAGCCACTTGTATTATTTGCTTGTCTAAGAAAGACTGCAGAAAGCTCAACCAAATAGCTGCAGCATCTGAAAAGCAAGAGAAAACAGCCAGGAAAGTTAATTTTCTTTGTCTGCATTCAAGTTGCCTACTTTCTCTAGCTGTTTTTGCATGGCCCCTTACTATTTTATACTGTTTTGGATGTTTTTCCACTGGCTGTATAGATTTTTACACCATTTTCGAGGTTTTCAGCTAATAATGCCTTCCCTGATATTGCTGGTTGCACTTTCACTATCCTGAATTGTTCCACTTTGTTTAATTCTGTTTTGACCTATTTAAATCAATGCAAGAGTGAATCTGCTTGGCCAGGGTAGCTCCATCTTCGAATGGGGTGTAAGTTATCAGAGTGAGTGTCAGACTGACTGATGCAGACTCTGGGCTGTCTCCAGCAGTTGGGACTCGGATTACACCTAGCTGTCCTTGCTTCTTTTTGTCTTCCTGTGCTGGATTTACTGGACAGTGCTGCACTGACCGCGGTGGCTTGGGTAGCTGCACTTCCACAATATGTACCACTTACAAGTACAAGTCATATCATGTACTACAGGCCATGTGGCTGCTTATAACACCAGTCAGTTTACTTGACCATTTCTGTGTTGGCTAAACTGCTTGTTGTGCAAGCTTCCTGTTAGCTGCAATGATCTGTACAGCCTGAGTACCAACAGAGGTTTATGCTGAACATACAACCAGTTCAACAAGCTTCCGCATGTGTAATACTCCCCCAACTCCCCTTTACCTCCTCGCTTTAAATGTAGCGGCACTGGTCTTTCTTGGAGAGTCAAAACACAAACCCCTCATCGACTGCCAGCAGTACAGCACATGGAATCCTGAGATGGTGCACAAACTGCATTATATTCGCTGAAAAACTCCTACTAACCCAAAAGACTGAGAGGTGTAAATACTGAAGTGTAGGAGTCCTTCTCTCAGCTACCTGCATGCAGTGAGCTCAACATAGTCCTTTCCCCCACCTGCACCTATGCAACATCCACAGGCTACAAACTCGACGGTGCTCTTTACTGATGTAATTAAAAAGTTTTACCTAAAGCCCCCTTGGACTCCAAACACCACGCATCAGCCTAAACTCTCAATTTACCCCCTGCATGCAGGCTTGCATCAAGAGCTAGTACCCACAATACAGCTCGATCTCATGCTAGAGTAAATACAGACGCAAACAGTGGTTACATAAACATGAGACAAAAGCCCTTAAGGTAGCAAGACCAAGCTAGTTCATCTGGCAATGTGCTGGTTCTACATTAGACACACAGATGCTCCACTCACCAGAAGGAGCACAGACGAGGTAACAGCTGACTCTCGGGTGCCAGGATTTGCAATGTCATCCCAGGTACACATATGATCTGATCAATGCACCCATGGGAGTGAATAACTTGAGATGCACCTCCTTATATCATATGAAGCTCTAAGAATATGCATCATGAAATGGTTGTGAAATGAGTACTGAGCCATATCCTACCAATACAAACAACAGTAATGGACTTTAATTACTGGCTTACCTACTGGTGTCATTCTAAGGGGTTCCAGTATATATTCGACTGGGATGAAATGGAGGATGTCCCTAGATGCTCTGCTAGGGGACCTCTGCATTTTTCGCCCAGTGGGTTCTTTATACTGGGTAAGGCTTTTTCTTCTCCCATAGCACCTTTTTTTATGGAATGTCAGTCACTTCAAATTACCCACACAGTCAATCACAATTATTTACAAGTACCACCACACAGTCAATCACAATCGTATACAAGTACCACCAATCAAGGACAGCATCCCAAACAAAACGTTGCACTCCTTACAGAGACTTCCAGCCCTGGGAAGTAGAGATACATTTGTAGTTAGTGAAATATAGTTTTAGATCAGTGAAAGCATCTGCACAGTCCATGGTTTAGTGTCTTCCACTCTTACAGACCCAGTGCAGAACTGGACATTGTAGCTGGTAGAAGCATGTGTGTGTTCTTAAAAATATTTCCTCTCCAGACTTGTAATGCAGGACAATGACCTAGAACTCCTCTGCATTCCTCTTGCAATGAATAAAACTCAAGACCAAACAGTACCAAATGCAGCAGCCCCTCTGACACCGGCAGACTGAGGCATATTTTAAGCTGACGTCCTTCACCACAGAAGCAAAGACTTTCCTCTTGGGTAATTTCAACTACCCTACCATTAACTGGAAGACCTAAAACACTACAAACAAGTACACACAGAGATACACGTTCATTAATGCCAAAAAATCCTAACAAGCAGCTCTAGAATACTAGACATGATTTTCACAAATATAGCCCCCCCCAATGCTCAGAGCTCACAGATGTCGCTGTTCACATCTCATAATCATGCAAGTAACACTTACTCTAGATGAGAAACTGAGAACGGAGTCCCCTCAAAACCCCTGCATCTTCAGAGAGACTATTCTAACACAAACCTACTTCAGTTAACCCATGAAATTCAAAGACCTTCCTCAGCCAGATGACCTGCCTCATGCACTACAATATTCATGGACATTCATTCCACAGCCCCCCCCCCCCCCAAAGCTTGCATTGAGGGCTCAGCCCACATAAGACATAAGTGTACTGCCAAGTTTAACAAAAAACAATTTTGCAAAACCACATCATCCATACACTTTAGAATAAGAATAAACTCCTAGACTGTAAAACCAAACTTACCAAACCATCAGCTAGGGAAGACCTCAAATGATCAACAAAGCTTTCTTCAATTATGTCAGGAACCAAAGAAATAACCAACAATGCTCTGAGCTAATAACATACTTGTCCCCTGAAGCTAATAACATACTTGTCCCCTGTGGATATTACCAACATTTTAATGGACAAATTCAACTCAAAAATAACCTCACAGCATATTAGTATGCCTAAGTCACACCCCATCTCCTGCAAGCAATTCCTAAGCACACTGTCTCTCTCGCTTTCTCTCGAAGGCTAAAAAGGTACAGTTGTGTACACTTACCATAAATGCAGATGTTCGAGTGTATTCACTGTTGCAGTCATCACATTTGGGTCATCTGCCTGCAGGTAGCCCTCAGTCGGCCTGAATACCAAAGTCTTGGAATTTCTGCATCGGATGCTGTCACTTCTTCCATGACGTCAGGTCGTCAGGGGTATAAAACATGCAGCCGACACCATTACATCAGTTTTTCTTGCCTCAGATGTCAGGAGCCTCCAAAATAAGAAGCCATCAAATGATAATGGAACACCCCTAGCAAAAAGCAAATACCAATGATATAAGACATTCCAAACAAAAAGGATAGGTAGAAGTAAAGAAAATACAGGGGGGCTGGATGGAGGGTAACCAGGACTGCAACAGTGAATACACTCTAACATCTACATTTATGGTAAGTGTACACAACTGTACTACGGTTCTTCGTGTTTCACTGTTGCAGTCATCACATTTGGGTTGATTCCCAAAGCTGAGGATGGGTGGAGGTAGTTAAGAAGCATTAGGGCTGGCAATCAGGCCCTGTAAGACTGCTGTGGCAAATCCAGCCCTGGATTTAGAAAAGATAGGCAAGTGGTAATGATTGATGAAAGTGTGGATAGAGCTCCAGGTTGTAGCTTCCAAGATGTCCCTAGTAGGGACTCCCCTGAGAAATACTGTAGAGGTTGATGTAGCCCTAGTGGAATGTGTTCTGATCCCCTGTGGGGTAGATTTCCAATGGTGTTTGTAGCAGAAATGGATGCAGTGTGCTATCCATTTAGAAATGGTTTGCTTTGAAATGGCCTTGCCCTTTGCCCCTGCAGCAAAGCTGACTAGCAGCTGGTCAGGTTTTCTGAGAGGCTTATTCCTGTCCAGATAGAACCTAAGCTGCCTGTGCACATCCAGGGAGTGCAGGATCCTTTCCCCTTTATTCTGAGGATTAGCGAAAAAAGTTGGCGAATGAATGGACTGGTTTAAAGCCACACTAGACAACACCTTGGGTGTAAAAGATGCGTTAGTCCTGAGGGAAACCCTGTCCGCATGGAAGATAATAAAGGGTTCCACTGCCATAAGGGCCTGCAATTCAGACACTCTTCTTGCTGAAGTGATGGCTAGAAGTAAAGCTGTTTTACATGAGAGGAATATTTACTCTGCTGTAGCAGCAGGTTCAAAGGGCGGAAGCGTGAGCTTTTCCAATACAAAGTTAAGGTCCCAGGCTGGAGTGGGAGCTCTCCTCTGGAGTGAGGAATGCCATCTGGGAAGTTGTGTTCAAGCTTGCGCCCAGGAATACAATCTGTTGGCTGGGTACCAGCTGTGATTTATTTTCGTTGCTGGTGTACCCAGTCAAGTTAGAAGTCTCTTTACAAATGCCAGGTGATGTAGTAGCAATTCCTGACTGTCCGCCTGAATCAGGTAATCATCCAAGTATGGGTAAATTTGAATTCTTCGCTGTCTGCAGTATGCAATGGCTGGAGCTAGGCACTTTGTGAATACCCTGGGTAAAGTAGATAAGCCAAAGGGAAGTGCAGAGAACTGACAGTGCATAGAGCCTGCTCTGAAGTGTAGGTATTTCTTGCAAGATTCCCTTATGGGGATGTGCGGATAAGCTTCTTTTAAGTCTAGGGTGGCTAGCCATGAGTCCATGGCTTGCATAGTAAGCAGCTGTTGGAGAGTTAGCATTTTGAAACCACCAGAAAGGTGTTGAGTAGACAGATTCAGGAAAGGATGCCAAGAGTTTTCTTTTCTGGCTAGCAGAAAAGTACGGTTGTGTACACTTACCATAAATGTAGATGTTCGAGTGTATTCACTGCAGAAAGTACAGTTGTGTACAATTACCATAAATGTAGATGTTCAAGTGTATTCACTGTTGCAGTCATTACATTTGGGTTATCTGCTTGCAGGTAGCCACCACTCGGACTGATTAACAAAGTCTTGGGTCCTGCGTCAGTTGCTGTCCCTTCTTCCATGACGTCAGGTCGTCAGGGGTGTAAAACATGCAGCCGACACCATTACGTCAGTTTTTCTTGCCCCAGATGTCAGGTGCCCCCTAATGGGGAGTGATTAAATATAAAATACAATGATATACCTCCAACAAAAAAGCAAACACACCAAAAAGGCTTTTAAGCATAGTAAAGGAAAGTAGAGGTATAGCCAAAAGAAGTTAGGGGGCTGAAGGAAGGGTAACCAGGACTGCAACAGTGAATACACTCAAACATCAACATTTATGTTAAGTGTACACAACTGTACTATGTTCTTCGTGTTTCACTGTTGCAGTCATTACATTTGGGTAGATTCCCAAAGCTGTGGTTGGGAGGAGGAATTTAGATAGCATAAGGACTAGCTATAAGGCCCTGCAAGACTGCAGTGGCAAAGCCAGCTCTGGATTTAGAGAAAATTGGCAAATGGTAATGCTTGGTGAAAGTATGTACAAAACTCAAGTTAGCAGTTTCTAGGAAGTCCCTGGTAGGGACGCCTCTGAGAAAGGCTGTAGAGGTAGATGCAGCCCTGGTGGAGTGAAGTCTGATCCCCTGGGGGATAGGTTTTCCATAGTGATTATACCAGAAATTAATGCAATGGCCTATCCATTTAGAAATGGTTTGCTTTGAAATAGTCTTTCCCTCTGCCCCTGCTGCAAATGCTACCAACAGTTGTTCAGATTTCCATTGAGGTTTAATCCTGTCCAAGTAGGATCTGAGTTGTCTGTGCACATCCACGGAATGCAGTATCCGTTCCCCTTTGTTCTGTGGATTGGGAAAGAAGGTTGGCAAATGAATGGATTGATTAAGAGCCACACTGGATACCACCTTGGGCATGAAGGATGGATTGGTTCTGAGGGACACCCTGTCCACATAAAAGATGATGAAAGGCTCCACCGCCATAAGGGCCTGTAATTCAGATACTCTTCTAGCTTAAGTGATTGCTAAGAGGAAAGCTGTTTTCCAAGAAATAAATTTTAAGTTTACAGTAGCAGCTGGCTCAAAAGGAGGTAGAGTGAGTTTCTCCAAAACAAAGTTAAGGTTGCAGGCTGGGGTTGGAGCTCTCCTGGGTGGTCTCAAATTTTTGGCCCGTCTGAAGAACTGCTTGAACAGTGGATGAGAGAAGGGGGGGGTTCTGTGTTATGAGCTGAAATGGCTGAGGCGTAGATTTTAATGGAGGAAAAGGACGGGCCCTTGTGAAGCAACTCAGTTAAGTATTGTAAAATCTGAGGTAAATTGGGCGCTGCTGTGCTCATCCCTTGAGATTGGTTCCAGGCACAGAATCTTCCATTTTTCAGCATAAGATTTTCTAGTGCTAGGCCTCCTTGCCTCTAAAATGATGTACATCACAGGTTACTGAGGGATGGTAAAGGAGCGATTATTTAATTAGCCAGGCTGCAAGGTCCAGTGTTAGAAGCTGAGGGTGCATAATCTGGTTCTCCTGCTGAGACAACAGGGAAGGAGTCTAAGGCAGGTGCCATGGGGATAACCGTGACACACTGCGTAGGAAGGGGTACCAGTGTTGGCGTGGCCAGTCTGGAGCAATCAAAATCATCCTTAGTTTGTCCTGTTTGATTTTTAGTAGTACTTTGGAGAGCAAAGGCAGAGGAGGGAAGGCATAGACTGATAGGTTTTTCCAGCTGAAAGACAGAGCATCCACTTTCCAGGCTTGTTTGTGGGGAGCCCTTGTGCAAAATTTGTCCAATTGGTAGTTCTGGGGAGAGGCAAACAGGTCTATATCTGGGCTTCCCCATTTACTTTGTCAACATGTTGAAAATCTTTGGTTTCAGTTTCCACTCGTGTGGGTCCATGAGGTTTCTGCTTAGTCCGTCTGCCAGTGTATTTAACTTTCCTGGCAGGAATTGAGCTTGTAGGTGCACTTGGTAGCTCAAGGCTGTGTTCCACAATGCCATGGCTAGTCTGCAGAGAGGGTAAGAATGTGTACCCCCCACTTGCTTATGTACCACATAACAGTGGTGTTGTCCATCTGTACCATTAGTTGCCCTGGAAGAATGTGGTCCTTGAAGGCTGTCAGATCATTCTGGTGCCATGGGGATAACAGTGACACACTGCGTAGGAAGGGGTACCAACGCCCAGGTGAGAACTGCTCTCTCCAAGGCAAAAAACACAGCATACATGGGACCGGATGGTGTCCCCGGCTGTGTGCTCCACGAACTCAATGAGGAATTAAACCCGCAGTTAGGACAGCTGTTTAATCTTAGCCTCACCTCAGGATACGTACCCAAGGAGTGGCGCACGGCGACTGTGGTCCCACTTCATAAGGGCGGTGCCTCCACCGACCCTGGAAATTACCGTCCCATTAGCTTGACAAGCCTTATCTGCAAAGCCATGGAGAGGATCATAATGGAACTCATAAATAAAGACATAGGGAACTTGCAGACGTTGGATCCATCCCAGTTTGGCTTTGTCAAAGGCAGATCATGCCTCTTAAACTTGGTTGACTTTTTTGAAACAGTCACCAAGGCCATTGATGAGGGCAAGGCAGTCCATACAGCCTACCTTGACCTGGCAAAGGCCTTCGACACAATACCCCACTCAGGTATCATCGAAAAACTCATTGGCTTAAATGTAAACCCATACATCACAAGATGGGTTGCAAACTGGCTAAGTGACAGAACCCACAGGGTCAGAGTTACTGGCGCCATGTCAGACTCAAAGCCTGTCACAAGTGGTGTCCCACAGGGCTCAGTCCTGGGACCACTCTTGTTCGGCATCTACTTTTCTGAAGTACAAGCAAACACAGGAGGGTTATGGCTGACAAAGTTTGCAGATGACTGCAAACTGGGCACCATAGTCGAAAACACATCTGACACGGATATCCTTCAGAAGGGCCTCACAGAAATGGATAACTGGTGCCAGAGCCATGGCCTAAAGTTAAACGCCAAGAAATGCATAGTCATACCCTTCGGGAAAAACAAGGTTACCCCTAGCTACCATATAGGTGGCAATCCACTGAGCACAGAAGAAGTCATCAGGGATCTGGGGACCCAGGTTGACAATAACCTTTCGTTTGACACTCATGTTGCCAAAGTAGTTAGGAAAACCTTCTACATTGCCCACCTGATCATGAAAGGATTCACATCTAGATCTAGGGAGGTCATCGTCCCCCTTTACTCATCACTCATTAGACCTATGATTGAGTACAATGCCCCATTCGGAATGTATCTGACCCGAAACCTGCAGCAGCTGGAAAGGCCCCAAAAGTTCCTCACCAAAAGGATAAAGGGTCTCAAAAATATGTCTTATGCTGCCAGACTGAAAGAACTCCAGCTCTATTCAGTCGCATACCGCTTGCTCAGAGGTGACCTGTGCCTGACATATAAGGCCATGTCAAACCCAGATTTGATGAATATGCTTCACCTCAAAAATCTAGATCCCTCAGAACCACAAGGGCGGAGACTTAAACCTTGACATGGTTATTAATAGAACGTGCTGGAGGGACAGATTCATCACCCAGAGACTCCCTATGCTGTGGAACAAAATCCCGGTACATGTGAGGCAGAGCACCTCGCTGGCCTTGTTCAAGAGGAATCTTGACCAATGGATGGGAGATCGCAGATATACCCCAGGGATTACTTCAGTGTCACTGCTTGACAGAGGCACAGCAAAATAATAGGCATAGTTTTCTTCAAACTAAAGGGGTGGCGAAAGCCACATAACTATGGGCTAGGCTTATAAATGCCCTTGGGCAGATAGCCTAGTATGAACCTATGAACCTATGAACATTTCTTTTTGATTGATATGCAGGTGCATTTGACTTGGGTTCCATTTGCCCTGAATGCACTTCTCTGCCAGGTGAGCCTGTCAAGTGTAGTCTGATGCATCTGTTAAGGTTTGAGCGGCAGGGGGTGGTGTGAAAGCTAGCCCCTTGTTTTGGTGGTAGGTCTCTGCCGACCAAAGGAACTCTAGGCATAGACAAGGTATGATGGGAATCATTGCTTCTAGATCCTGAGAATGTTGACACCATAGGCTTTTTAGATACCACTGTAGTTTCCTCATATTTAGTCTTGCATATGGAATTAGAAGAATGCAGGAGGCAAGAAGTATTTTTCTTGCAGATAGCAGGGTTTTTGTGGCCACTTGAAGTAGGCTGTCAAACGAGTTTGTTTCTCTGGCATGAGGTAGGCCCGTCTGGGAAGTTGTTTTCAAGCTTGCTCCCAGGAATATAATTTGTTGACAGGCTACCAGGTGAGATTTTTTTTCATTTATAGTGTACCACAGACAAATCTGAATCATTTGTACAAAGGCCAAATTATTCAAAAGTATGTCCTGGCTTTCTGCCTGAATTAGACAATTGTCCAGGTATAGGTATATTTGAATATTTCTTTGCCTGCAAAATGCAATAACTGGAGCTAGGCACTTTGTGAATACCCTGGGCACAGTAGATAAGTCAAAGGGCAGTGCAGAGAACTGATAGTGCGTGTAGCCTGCTTTGAAGCATAGGTATCTTCTGCAAGATTCCCTTTTTGGGATATCCAGGTAAGCTTCTTTTAAATCTAGTGTTGACAACTAGGCGTCTTTGCCTAGCAAAGGAAGTAATTGGTGAAGAGTCAGCATCTTGAATTTTGGTATCTCCAAAAATGAGTTTAGAGTAGACAGGTCCAGGATTGGACGCCATGAATTGTTTTTTTCTCGGTACCAGGAAAAGTCTCGAGTAGAAACCTTGTCCCTTTTCCTCTTCTGATACCAGATGAATAACCCCCATGCTTAAGAGAGAAAGTACTTGTTTTTGGGCCTCTGCCCACTGATTTGGGGTTAGGTCTGGCCACTCACTTGGTGTTGGCAACGTGTGGTAGTGAAATCTGTATCCCTGGGACACTATATTTAAAACCCATTTGTCCTGGGTAATGAGTTCCCAATTCTTTGCATGAAATGCAATCTTTCCCCCCAAATGGGCAGTCAGTTGAGAAGTGCTTGGAAATTTTAAAAGGAAGTCACTGAGACAGTTTACCATAGGGGGGAGTCTTATTACTCCCAGATTTGGAAGTGGAGGCCCCCCACTGCTTAGTCCTGTAAGTCCCCTGGGACTGAAACCTGGGGTTTTTGCTGCGTCTGGGTTTGGCTTGAAAAGACCTGGAAGGGGCTGGAAAGGACCAATTCTTAGAGGGCCAGTGCCTACTAAACTTGTAAGAAATCTTTAACAGTTTGCATAGATTTAGCTTTATCTTCCATCTTTTTAAGAACTTCCTCAGCCTTGTTGCCAAACAGGCAGTCCTGATTTAAGGGAGCATCCAACAATTTAGCTTTAACATGATCAGGCAAAGATTGCGCCTTAACCCAAGCATGCCTTCTGAGCACAGACCCAGTAACAGTGGCCCTGCAAGAGGCCTCTAATGAATCAAAACCACATTGTGAAGTTTGTTTTCCAACTTGTTCAGCAGAATGCATTAAATCCTGTAATTCTTTATTTTCCACACAGTCAGGAATCATCATTTTCTGTTTAAGCAATCCGATAACATGTTGCTGATACTTGAACATATGAAACTGGCAGTTTAAAGCCATAATGGCCAACGTTGCAGAATTGTAAACCTTAAATCAAGTAATCTCTGTGGTATCCCCGAAGTCTCAAAACAACCTACTAAACAAGTGTAGTGGGTCCAAAAACAAAACAGTGTAAGAAACTTCTCTGTGTGGAAGATTTTCAGTCCATATATTTCTAGTTAATCACTGTATATTAATCAGATCAGACAACAGTAGTAGAAGTAGCGAACGTAAACTCGTCTTAAGTCAAAAAACAAAAAGTAATAATAGAAAATATATAATTGTACAGCATTACTAAGTATTCGAAAGTAATCCAAGTAAGGCAGACAGTCTGTTTCCAGTCGAAAATCCTTTATTAAGTACACAGACAAGCGATCCAAGTAAAACAGAAATAGAGTAATTTCCTAACAAGCTTTCTAAATATATATATATATATACTTTTTATCAGGCAAGGGAGTGGTTTATTGTGCTGTAAAACAAAGTGTTATTGGTACACATGTTAAATTCACATTCCTTCCCCCATCAGTGTGACATTCAAGCTGGTCCTGCCCTACTTAGTAGCTGTCATAATAATATAACCCTTATGTACTTTAAATAAAATTTATAATGATGTGGTACCCCTTATTTAACCAGATTATTAAGTAGAGTATTAAGTCTGTGATTTTATCCAAGACAATATACTACATGGCTGGAAATATATCAACCTTAGTTCATTTGGCAATCAAAAAATATATAAATATACACGTATACATTTTACATGTAAAAATCATTTTCTATTTTCATAACCTATTGTTAACAAAGATCACTTTCGTCCTTCTAGACTTCTTCAGGTCTGTGTACAAGAACCCTAAAAACCTATATAATTGTATAATTAGTTAGTATTGTTATTGCACATCATTTTGAATAAAGTGGAAAAAAGAACCAGAAAAAAATAAAAATAAGAAAAAATGTATGTATGATGATGGAAACAAAATACACAAATTTCAACTGATTTAAAATGGCATTTAAAACCAATTTGTAGAATAAAATAAAATACAATTAGTCATGTAAACAATGTGGCAATTTTCTAAGTTCCAGTGCAGTTTTAATTGAACAGTAGTAGTTTGGTCCAGGGTTTCTAAAAGAGTTCAGCTTTAATTGCCACATGAGTTCATGTTTCTCCAGAATATTCGGGATGTCTCCTTCAAGATCACCCATGTCTATGCAATCCAGGATCTGGAACTTAAAACCTGTGTGTCTTTTATGAAGAGAAAGGTGTTTGGCTAGTGCATTATTTTTACATCCAGAGCGGATTTCTGATAGATGACATGAAATCCTACGCTTGAGTTTATTTACAGTCTTGCCCACATAGAATGCATCACATTCATTGCACTGTGCCCTGTAAATTACTTTTGTAGTCTTACAGTCACCCCCTGCACTGGTTTTAATGATTTTCTTTAAATAAGGACAATAAAAACTATCACCTTGCTGTATATACAAAATGTACAATTAGTTTCACATCTTTTAGTGCTTTTCTCATATGGTCTAGGTTTAAATTCAACAAATCTTCTAATGTTCCTGGCCTTCCTATAAACAAATGATGGGGCTTCACCTAAGATGTTAATCAGAAAAGGGTTTCCTGTGACAATGTCCCAGTTTTCTTCAATAATATTTTTGATACTGTGATAAAGTGTATATCAGGATGCAGCTATTTTTGCATTTGTTATTCTCTGTGGGATTACTTAACATTTTTCTACTGGGGAGGTTGAGTGAAGGTGCTTCAGTCCTTTTCAGTTCTATAATGGGTTCCAGGATGTTTTTTAACATCTGACTTTCATAGCCTCTCACTAGAAAATCATTCTCTAAGTTGTTCAGGTTTCTCAAAAATGGTTCCATCTCTGTGGTGATTCGAGCTAATCTATAGCCTTGGGATTTCGCTACATTATATTTGTTTTTTGTAGGATGTAGACTTTTACTGTGGAGTAATAAGTTAACCCTCGTTGGTTTTCTGAATAGATCAGTGGTGATTCTGTTATTGTTGGTGCCCTTGGAAATCTGCATATCTAAGAAAGTGGTTGAAGTACAGCTATGGGAAGAGGTAAACTTCAGGAAGGGGGTTGTTTGACTGAGGTAAGTGATAAAATCTCCAAGCTGCAAGGTGTCACCTTCCCACACAATAAAGATGTCATCAATAAAACGTAAATAGCATGTGATATGCTGCATGTAGTCTGTGTTGTTTAACATAAAGTCCTCCTCCCATTTGCCCAGGGCTATCTTAGCTATGCTGGGAGCCATGGCAGCCCCCACCGCTATACCAGTTTTTTGTTTGTAGTGTTTGCCATTGAAAGTAAAGAAATTGAAGTCCGGTACAAGATTAATGAGCTTGCTTAACTTTTTGCAGTTGTGCCTGTGTACCCCGATTATGTTTCTTAAAAGACTCCATAGCTGCTGTTGTACAGTAACTGTGAGGGAGCACTATGTACAAGGATGCCACATCAATACTTAATAAAATACTGTCCGCTTCCATTGTAATGTGTTTTATTTTCCTCAAAAAATCCATTGAATCTCTTATGTATGACTTATTCTTTTCTGCTAGAGGTTTCAGTAAGTAATCGAAGTAAATGGCTGTTGCTTCAGTACGGAAACCTCCACTTGCTACCACCAATCTATAAGGTGGGTGTTCTCTGTTCTTGTGTGGCTTTGGTATTCCAAAAAAGTAAGGTAAACGTGGGCATGGGCTTCATAAATAATTAGAAAGATTTTCAGTGATAAGTTTTTCTTCCCATAATGTGGTGAGATTAGTGTTCCATAAATCATATGCTCTTTTTATGTCATCCATAGTAAATAACTCATAAAATCTGTTATCCTCCAGCATATTCTCTGTCTTTTGGTTGTAGCTAGTGGTATCAGTCACAAGTATACCTTCTTACCCCATCTATCCAGTGCCCTGGGACTCTCTATCAGAAGGGGTAGGATTTTTAGCAGTAGAAGCCTTAATGCCCTTGGGCCCCTGTGAAATAGTCTCTGGATCCACAATAGAATTTTTAAAAAGGAACTTGTGACTCAGGGACCCTGTAGTATCGGTCAGGTTTTCTGGGAGCAGGAGGCAGGGAATCAGGGGCCAAACTAGATTTCGAAAAAGCATCATCAACAATGTCTAGTACAGGAGGTAGAGCTAAAGGCCTATGCTGAAGCAGGAGTAAGAAATCCCTAAGCCTCTTTTTTGAATCAGAAAAATCCTGGCTTTCCCAGTGGAAATGCTCCCTTAAGAGTATGCAAGGTTTATCCAAAAGAAAAATCCTCTGGAGGAGAAGCAGAGGGAATAGAGTCCTCTGCATCAGAATCCTCATAACTATATAAAGGCAAATCCAGATCATCAGAAGAATCAGGAAAAAACAGAATCCTGGTAAGAAGAAACATAAACCACTTCGGTCCTAGGCCTCTTAGAAGGGGGAGGTTGGCTACCCTTGATTAGAGTTATTAGATCTTCAGCCATTTTTATCATTTGTTTTTGAGGCATACAGGCCTGAGCATGTGGCCTGGGCACCAGTTTTTTAGGCATGGTTCGAGATTTAGGCCTACGAGTAGAAAGAGGCATCGGTTTAATATGCAAGTCCATTGGCCTGAATACACCCTCAGAAGCCAGTGCCTGCACAGTGGCTCCGGACCCATCCAAGGTAGAGACATCCGTGGGTTCCCATAGTTGAAGCATCTTGCGGCATACCGGACTCTGAATGGGTCTCAGTAGAGGCCTACAAATCAGAAGTAGCGGGTATCAGGGGCTGCGAAAGCACCTCACTGAGTACTGGGGAACTGGCGACTGGCTTAAGAGAAGCGTCATCAGCAGTTTTGGACCTCGGCGACCTGTCTGTCTTTATTGTTGTGTTTTTTTGGAGTCCCGGTAGTCGGATGGCTAATCACCGACATTTCTGGATAATTAAACCAAGAACCAAAATATTTAGAGGTGAAAATATACCGACGACGGGTAGTCCGCTGATTAAATAAAGCACAGAACCAACAGCAAGGTATGTTGTGGTCAGGGCCTAGGCAAGGAATACAGTCATCATCATCTTCTTTCGGCTGTTCCTGTTAGGGGTCGCCACAGCAGATCACCTATTTCCATTTCTTCCTGTCCTCTGCATCTTGCTCTCTCACACCAACCACCTGCATGTCCTCTCTCACCACATCCATAAACCTTATCTTAGGCCTTCCTCTTTTCCTGTTACCTGGCAGCTTCATTCTTAGCATTTTTTCCCAATATACTCAGGATCCCTCCTCATCACATGTCCAAACCAACATAATCGTGCCTCTCTGGTTTTGTTTCCAAACCTTCCAACCTGGGCTGACCCTCTAATATACTTATTCCTAATCCTGTCCACCCTTGTCACACCCAGTGCAAATCTTAACATCTTTAACTCTGCCACATCCAGCTCAAACTCCTGTCTTTTTGTCAATACCACTGTCTCCAACCCATATAACATAGCTGGTCTCAATACCCTCTTGGAGAACTTCCCTTTCACTCTTACAGGTACTCGTCTGTCACAAATCACTCCTGACACTCTTCTCCACCCACTCCATCCTGCCTGTACTCTCTTCTTCACCTCTCTTCCACACTCAATGTTACTCTGAACTATTGACCCCAAGTATTTAAACTCATCCACCTTCACCACCTCTACTCCTTGCATCCTCACCATTCCTCTATCCTCCCTCTCATTCACACACATATATTCTGTCTTAGTCCTGCTGACCTTCATTCTTCTTCTCTCTAGAGCATATTTCCATCTCTCCAGGGTCTCCACCTGTTACCTACTCTCACTACAGATCACAATGTCATCTGCAAACATCATAGTCCACGGGGACTCCTGTCTGATTTCATCTGTCAACCTGTCCATCACCATTACAAATAAGAAAGGGCTCAGAGCTAATCCTTGATGTAATCCCACCTCCACCTTAAACGCATCCGTTACTCCCACTGCAGACCTCACCGCTGTCACACTACCCTCGTACATATCCTGTACCACTCTTGCATACTTCTCTGACACTCCTGACTTCTTCATACAATACCACAACTCCTCTCTAGGCACCCTGTCATATGCTTTGTCTAAGTCTACAAAAACGCAATGCAACTCCTTCCGACATTATCTGTACTTCCCCCATCAACACTCTCACAGCAAAGATTGCATCTGTGGTGCTCTTTCCTGACATGAAACCATACTGCTGATCACTAATCATCACCTCCCTTCTTAACCTAGCTTCCACTACTCTTTCCCAAAACTTCATGCTGTGACTGATCAATTTTATCCCTCTGTAGTTACTATAGCTCTGGACATCACCCTTATTCTTAAAAATCGGTACCAAAACACTTTTTCTCCATTCCTCAGGCATCCTCTCACTTTCCAAGATTTCATTAAACAATCTGGTTAAAAACTCCACTGCCATTTCACCTAAACAACTCCATGCTTCCACAGGTATGTCATCTGGGCCAACAGCCTTTCCATTCTTCATTCTCTTCACAGCTATCCTTACTTCCTCCTTGCTAATCCATTGTACTTCATGATTTACTATCCCTACATCATCCAACCTTCTCTCCCTCTCATTCTCTTCATTCATCAACTCCTCAAAGTACTCTTTCCAGCTCCTCAATACACTCTTCTCGCTTGTGAGTATGTTTCCCTCATTATCCTTTATCACCTTTACCTGCTGCACATCTTTCCTAGCTCGGTCCCTCTGTCTAGCCAATCGGTACAGGTCCTTTTCTTCCTCCTTAGTGTCCAACCTTTCATACAACTCTTCATACGCCTTATCCATAGCCTTCGCCACCTCTCTCTTTGCCATGCACCTCATCTCCTTATACTCCTGTCTACTTTCTTCATCTCTCTGACAATCCCACTTCTTCTTTGCCAACCTCTTTCTCTGTATACTTTCCTATACTTCCTCATTCCACCACCAGGTCTCCTTGTCGTCCTTCCTCTGTCCAGATGTGATACCAAGCACCTTTCTAGCAGTCTCCCTTACTAGCTCTGCTGTAGTTACCCAGCTATTTGGTAACTCTTCACTGCCACCCAGTGCCTGCCTTAACTCATCCCTGAACTCCACCTCACAATTACCCTTTTTCAATTTCCACCTCTTGATCCTTGGTGCTGCCCTCACACTCCTCCTCCTCTTCTTGATAACCAACGTCATCCTACAAAGCACTATCCTATGCTGCCTAATGACACTTTCTCCAGTCACCACTTTACAGTCTCCAATCTCCTTCAAACTGGCCCTCCTACATAAGATATAATCCACCTGTGTGCATCTTCCTCCACTCTTGTATGTCACCCTATGCTACTCCCTCTTGTTAAAATACGTATTCATCACAGCCATGTCCATCCTTTTCGCAAAATCCACTACCATCTGACCTTCTGCATTCCTTTGTTTAACACCATACCTACCCATCACTTCCTCATCCCCACTGTTCCCTTCACAAACATGCCCATTGAAATCTTCTCCAATCACCACTCTCTCACCCTTGGGTACAGTCATCACCACTTCATCCAATTCACTCCAAAATTTTTCTTTCTCATCCATTGCACACCCAACTTGTGGAGCATACGCACTAACATTCATCATTACACCATCAATTTCCAGCTTCATAAACATCACTCTATCCGACACTCTTTTCACCTCCAAAACACTCTCAGCATACTGTTCCTTCAGAATAACTCCTACGCCATTTCTCCTCCCATCCACACCATGATAAAACAATTTGAACCCACCTCCAATACACCTAGTCTTACTCCCCTTCCATCTGGTCTCTTGCACACACAATATACCAACCCTTCCTTCTGTCCATCATATCAGCTAGCTCTCTCCCTATACCAGTCATACTGCCAACATTCAAAGTTCCGACCCTTACTACCACAGTCCTAGCCTTTCTCCTCTCCTCCTGCCTTCGGCCATGTCTTCCGCCTCTTCTCCTCCTTCGGCCAACAGTAGCCCAATTTTTGCCAGCACCCTGTAGGCTAACAGTACTGGTGGCGGACGTTGTCAACCCAGACCTCGACCGATCCGGTATAAAAATGTTTCTTGGTGACTGCATGAAATGTTTTGGGGAAGTTTTACGCTGGATCCACAAGTAATGCAATTATTAACTTTTACTGATATCGGTAAGGAGCAAGAAAAAGTTTCCCCAATGGGGTACTTAGCTTTAGTTGAAGACTTCATTTCTGAAACTCGAAAACGAAAATTTCAGGAGTCGGCCAACCAGTACTTGCGAACTGGTTCTGCTTCGGGCACCACACGGCAAGAAAGACTGGCGTAATGGTGTCGGCTGCATGTTTTATACCCCTGACAACCTGACGTCATGGAAGAAGGGACAGCAACTGACGCAGGACCCAAGACTTTGTTAATCAGGCCGACTGAGGGCTACCTGCAAGCAGATAACCCAAATGTAATGACTGCAACAGTGAAACACGAAGAACATCAGTCTGGAATAAAAGCCTTGCCCCCTTTGTTCTTCTGGGAAAGGCTGAATAGCCTTGATACTGAGAAGACAAAGTACTTGCTTTTCAGCCTCTGCCCACTGGTTTTGGGGGGAGGTCTGGCCATCCGCTTAGGGTTGTGAGTGAGTGGAAGTGGAATCTGTATCCCTGGGAAACGATGTTTAAGACGCATCTGTCTTGGGTAATGTACTCCCAGTTTTTGGCATGCAGGGCAAGTTTCCCTCCTAAAGGTGCAAGTACTTGGGCAAGGCTTGGAAGAGTTAAGGATACGTCATTGTGCAATTTTACCACAGGATGGCGGCTTACCACTTCCTGCTTTGGACGTGGGAGCACTCCATTGCTTAGATCTGTGCATAACCTGAGATTGAAGTCTTGGTGGTCTGCTGCCCCTGGGTTTGGACTGAAGGTCTAGAAGGGACTGGAAAAGACCAGTTTTTAGAAGGCCAATGCCTACTGAATCTAGATGGCTGAACTTGTAAGAAATCCTTAACAGTTTGCACAGATTTAGCTTTCTCCTCCATCCTTTTGAGGACGACTTCTGCTTTATTGCCAAATAGACACTCTTTGATTTAATGGTGCATCTAGTAATTTTGCTTTAACATGATCTGGCAAGTTTTGTTCCTTAAGCCAAGCATGCCTTCTAAGAACAGACCCAGTGACAGCAGCCCTGCAAGATGCTTCTAAGGCATCAAACCCACATTGCAAAGTATGTTTACCAACTTGGTTAGCAGAATGCATTAACTCTTGTAAATCTTTGTGTTCTGCACAATCAGGAATCATAATTTTTCTGTTTAATTAGCTCCATAATATGTTGCTGATACTTTAACACATGAAACTGGCAATTTATAGCCCTAATGGCAAGAATAGCAGAGGTGTATACCTTCTTACCCAATCTGTCCAAAGATCCGGATTAACTGAGGCAAGAAAAGACAAAAATTTTCCCCAACGGGGTACTTAGCCCAACTTGGTCTTCGGTCTGAAACTCGATAATTGAAAATTTCAGAACGCCGAACGGCACTTGCAAACGCTGCTTCTGCTTCGGACCACGCGGCAAGAAAGACTGGGGATATGATGTCGGTCATGCGCTTAAGTACTACTACGTACTGACGTCAGCTCCGGGCGCCATGACCGACGCCAGCCTAACTCTTTGGTATTCGGGCCGACCGAGGACAGCGGACTACCCACAGGTTATGACTGCAGCAATGTGAGACGAAGAACATCTGGCAATTTATAGCCCTAATGGCAAGAATAGCAGAGGTGTATACCTTCTTACCCAATCTGTCCAAAAGCCCTAGAAACCCTGTCCGAAGGGGCCAGATTTTTGGCAGTTGTAGCCTTAATGCCTTTATGTCTCTGGGAAATGGCCTCTGAATCCACAGTAGGATTCTTAGAGAGGAATTTGTGAAAGTCAGGTACTCTATAGTACCTGTCAGGTTTCCTGGGAGCTGGAGGAAAAGTATCAGGGGTAAGGCTAGATTCCAAGAAGACATCATCTACAATTTCCAAAACAGGAGGGAATAGCTAGAGGCCTGTGCCGAGGCAAGTTTAAAAATTTCCTGAGTCTCTTTTTGGACAGAGTAGTCTTGGCTCTCCCAGCGGAAATGCTCTCTAAGGGTATGCATGGTTTAACCAAAAGAAAAATCTTCAGGAGGGGAAGTGGAGGGAATGGAATCTTCTGCATCAGAATCCTCATAGGTAGATAAAGATATAGCCTGGTAATCAGAAGGATCAGAGTTATCAGACTCCTGATCTGAGGAATCAGACGGAAAATCGTCCTTGGTCTTTTTGAGGGGGAAGTCTGACTTCCCCTAATTAAAGTTATGAGGTCTTCAGCCATTCTAAGCATTTGTTTTTGTGGCATGTGGGCCTGAGAATGCGCTTTGGTCGTTGTTTTCCTAGGCGTAGTGCAAACTTTAGGCCTGAGAAATTTGGTATTTTTGTACACCCTCAGAAGCCGGTGCCTGCACAGCAGCTCCGAACCCATCCAAGGTAGAGACATTAAGCAGGTTCCATAGTCGAAGAAGCATCTCGTGGCATACCGAACTCCGAATGGGTCTCAGTAGAGGCCTGCAAATTTGTAGAAGTGGGTATCAGGGGCTGCAAAAGCACCTCACACAGTACCGGCAGACTGGCAACTAGCTTAATGGTAGCGTCTTCGGCAGGGTTGGACCTATGCGGTCTGTCTCTGTCTTTATCCTTACGTTTTTTCGAAGATCGGTAGTTGGACGGCTTATCGAAGTCATTTCGGAGTACGGAGATCAAGAGCGAAAGAATTTAGCTACAAAAACATCCCAATGATGAATAGTTTGGGTGTTGAACAAGGCACAAAACCGACAGCGAGGGACATCGTGATCTGGGCCTAAACAGGTGATGCAGTAAGAATGAAAATCTCTGAGGTATTTGCTTTCCACAGGCAAGACAATTATTAATTTTTTCTGACATCGGTTAGAGCAAGAAAAAAGGAACCCCAACGGGGTACTTATCTTTTAAAAGACTTCAGGTCTGAAACTCGAAAAACGAAAATCGCAGGAGGTAGCCAACTGGCACTTGCGAACTGCTTCTGCTTCAGGCACCGCATGGCAAGAAAGACTGATGTAATGGTATCGGCTGCATGTTTTATACCCCTGACGACCTGACGTCATGGAAGAAGCGACAGCATCCAACGCAGAAATCCCAAGACTCTGGTATTCAGGCCGACTGAGGGCTACCTGCAAACAGATAACCCAAATGTGAGGACTGCAACAGTGAAACACGAATAACATCACTAGTGTCTTGCATCCTGACAATGTGCCACGTTGTCTTCTTATCAGCACCAGGTACTGCCTGGTTGACTCCTCCAAACACGTATTCACCATCAGCCTCTCCTACTTAGTTTGTGTTGGACATGTTGAGAACTGCTGTAGCTATCCTACTCCACAAAGGGGGGGAGGGTCAAGGAGTGACCCATGGTGCTATAGACCTATCAGCCTCACAAGCTTTAGCTATAAAGCAATGGAGTGCATTATTATTATTATTGACCTCAAAAACAAGGGTATAAGCAGTCTTAAAATCTGGAAGCTTAACCAATTTGGGTTTGTTAAAGAAAGACCCTCCTTCTTGAAACTGGTATACTTTTTGAACAAGTGACCAAGACATTAGACTCCAGTAAATCAGTTCACAAAGAGTACAGGGATTTGGCCAAATTGATAAGCTAATCAGGTTAAATGTAAACTGGAGTGTTACCCACTGGATAGCAAACTGGCTTACTGACAGAACCCAGTGTATCAGTGTTGCAGGAGCACTCAACTAAAAGTGTGGGGTGGGGTCCCTGAGGGCTCAAGTCTTGGGACCACTCCTCGTTGGAATCTATTTTTCTGATTTTAAAGCAGACACCAAAGAAATGTAGGTGAGGGTGTTTGCAGGTGACAAGAAACTCAGAGCAGTTACAAATACTCCAAATGACCTAACGTATTCTCCAGGGGAGCCAAACTCAGTGTAACACATGGTGCCTGCACCACCACAGCCTCAATGTAAATGCCAAAATATGCAGCTTTGTGATCTTTGGCAAACTTAAGCATTTCTGTTCCTATCACATATGCAACACCCCCTAAAAGTTGACTGTCTCATTAGGGACTTTTGCACCTTCACTGACAATGAACTATCTTTTGAGCACTATCGTTATGAGGAAGTCATTTTATATAGCCAGACTAATCACCAGGGGGATGTCTTCTACAATAAAGGAAGTCATGGTCCCCTCTACTACTCCCTTATTAGACAAATACAGACCATAATGCCTGCTTTGGTATGTACTTGTCTAAACATATGACCCAGCTCCAGAGATTTCAGCATTTTCTTACCAATAAATAAATAAATAAAATAAAAAAAACTGAAGGGCATGCTCTTTGAGTTAGCCTGTCTGCCTTAAAGTATTTGCAGTTTCTTAAACTTCCTATCAACCTACAGAGCCTTGAAAGATCTGGTCATTAGTAACCTCAAAACCAAAAACATCCGAAACAGCTGCTCAAGAGACCTCAACTTTCACTGAAACAAAACTTTGACTTCTTGGCAGGATAGACATCTTTCACAGAGAAAATTTCTTTCATGAAACAGAATCCCCTCAGAGGTTAAGCAGAGTAGCTCCATCACCCATTTTAAGCACAACATGGACCATATGGATGGGCATTCATACCCTCCCAGTGGAGCCCCTCTATCGCTTATGGAAAAGGGCCAAAACAATGCTAGTGCTAGATTCTGGTGCTAATTCATATCTTGATAAATGGGTGGAAATTTTGGCCGGGCTACAAATGGTCCACTGGATCAGCAACCTAGTATGAACCTATAAAAAACAAAAATGAGGGAGGGAAATGGATGTGATGAATGGCCTGCTGAGATGAACATCCTATCTAAAGAGAAGCCTGCTAATGGTCCTCCCTTGGATATGGAGATGAACAGCATCCTATATCTAAAGAGAAGCCTGCTAATGGTCCTCCCTTGGATATGGAGATGAACAGCATCCTATCTAAAGAGAAGCCTGCTAATGGTCCTCCCTTGGATATAGAGATGAACAGCATCCTATCTAAAGAGAAGCCTGCTAATGGTCCTCCCTTGGATATGGAGATGAACAGCATCCTATCTAAAGAGAAGCCTGCTAATGGTCCTCCCTTGGATATGGAGATGAACAGCATCCTATCTAAAGAGAAGCCTGCTAATGGTCCTCCCTTGGATATGGAGATGAACAGCATCCTATCTAAAGAGAAGCCTGCTAATGGTCCTCCCTTGGATATGGAGATGAACAGCATCCTATCTAAAGAGAAGCCTGCTAATGGTCCTCCCTTGGATATGGAGATGAACAGCATCCTATCTAAAGAGAAGCCTGCTAATGGTCCTCCCTTGGATATGGAGATGAACAGCATCCTATCTAAAGAGAAGCCTGCTAATGGTCCTCCCTTGGATATGGAGACTATCGACAAGAACTTCAATCTGCTATTGTTGGAGGTACAAAACATGAACACAACAGTGCTTGAATACATGTCTCATACTGACAATAAGTTAAAGGATACTGAACAGGCTTCACCTCCCATTCCTAGGCCCAGACTGAAGTAAATGAGAACGGCTTACAAGAAAATGGAAACTGCCACATGCTGAAGACAGAACAGAATATCGGGAAAATAAGGCAACAGAAGCAAAAGCAAAAACAGCTGGCCACCAAGAAGGGGAAAGTACAGTTGTGCACACTTACAATAAATGTAGATGTTAGAGTGTATTCACTGTTGCAGTCCTATCCGGCTCCCGGTAGCCCTCAGTCGGCCAGAATACCAAAGGTAAGTAAAAATGCCATTGGTTGTAAAGGACATCACGGCATCTGATACAAAAGGAGGCAGCTGACGTTACTTCCTCAGTCTTTCTTGTCATAACCGCCAGGAGCCCCCAGAAAGTAAGGCTTAAACCAAAAACCAATTTGACAAATAAATTAAGCCTATACCTCAGGAAAAACAATAGGAGAGGACCACAAAAAGGGGGAAGGAGGGAGGGAAACCAGGACTGCAACAGTGAATACACTCGAACATCTACATTTATGGCAAGTGTACACAACTGTACTATGTTCATCGTGTTTCACTGTTGCAGTCCTAACAAAATGGGTCGATTACCAAAGCCCAGAGGAAAAAAGGGGGGAGGAATCAACAGCGTCAAGGGGTGCAGATAATGCCCTGCAACACCGCAATGGCAAACTCTGCCCTGGCTCTGGAAAACAGAGGCAAATTGTAATGCTTTGTGAAAGTATGAACAGAAGACCATGTGGCAGCCTCCAAAATGTCTTTAGTAGAGACGCCCCTTAGAAAGGCTGCCGAAGTGGAAGCCGCCCTAGTAGAGTGGGTCCTAACCCCTTAAGGCGGAGCTTTGCCATGAAAATAACAAAAAGTAATTCAGTGAGCAATCCAATTAGAAATGGTCTGCTTAGAAATAACCTTGACCAATAACTGTGCTGATTTCCGAAGGTCCTGAGTCCTGTCCAGGTAAAACCTGAGCTGCCTGTGCACATCATTAGATTGCAAGCACCTCTGACAAACATTTTAATCAGGGGATGAGAGAAAATGGGCTGTTCAAGAGAACAATGAGCAGAAATGGCTGAAGCATGGATTTGAGAGAGGAAAAACAAAGACCACTCTGAAGCAAATCAGCCAGGTATTCCAGGATCAGAGGAAGGGTAGGTTGAGAAGCAGACTCCCCTCTAGCCTGCATCCATTGACAGAACTTTCACATTTGCCAGCATAGGATTTCCTAGTGCTAGGCCTCCTGGCCTTCCTCAGCACGTCAACCACCTGTTGGGAAAGGGCGGAATAAAGGGAAGGAGTCATACAATGAGCCATATTGCCAAATGGAGAGACTGAAGATGAGGATGTAGAATATGTTTCTGCTTTCCTGAACCAAAAGATCTGACTTCAGAGGAAGATGGGAGAGACTGCGAAGCAGTGGATACCAATGCTGTCTGGGCCAGTTCGGAGCTATGAGAATAGTCCTTGGACTTTCATCCCTGATCTTCACTAATACTCTGGGAAAAAGAGGAAGAGGAGGGAAGGCGTACACTGATAGCAACGTCTAAGAGATGGACAGAGCATCCACTTTCCAGGCTCTGCTGTGCTGCTGTCTGGTGCAAAAGAGAAGTAGCAGATGGTTGACTGGGGAGGAGAAAAGATCCACCAGAGGAGTGCCCCAACGCTGAATGATGCAGTAAACACTGCTCTGCTCAGCTGCCACTCGTGAGGATCCAGGGTTTGCCTGCTCAACTGGTCTGAAAAAACACTGAGCCTTCCTGGAAGAAACTGAGCAAGAAGATGCAGGTCCAGGGATGCTGCCATGGACCAAAGATTCATGCTTTGCCTGCACAGGGGGTAAGAGTGAGTCCCTCCCTGCTTGTTGATGTACCACATGATCGTGGTGTTGTCTGTTCTGACAAGCAGGGTCCCTGGAGAAAGAAGATGCTTGAAAGCTAGTAAGGCCTGCTGGACTGCAATCAACTCTTTTAAATTTATGTGCAGGTGCATCTGCTGGACGTTCCAACGACCCTGTATGCATCTGCCATCCAGGTGAGCTCCCCAGGCATAGTCCGATGAGTCTGTGGTAAAAACTTGAATGACACGGGGTGGGTGAAAAGGCATGCCTTTGTTTTGTAGACAGGCTGTTGCCCACCATAGAAACTCTTATCTGTAGAGATGGGAGCAGAGGAATCATTATATCCAGGTCCTCTGAGTGTTGACACCAAAGGTTCTTGAGGTACCACTGCAATTTCCTCATATGCAGTCTTGCATATGGAATCATGAGAATGCAAGAGGCCATGTATCCCAGAACTGGCAGGTATTTCCTTGCAGGGAGCTGAGACAGGCTTGCCAAGTCCTTGAAGTAAATTGAAAGAGTTGTCTGCTTCTCCTGGGTGAGATATATCATCTGGGCGGCTGTGTTCAGACTCGCTCCCAGGAATGTTATCTCTTTGGATGGTACCATTTTCAATTTTTCCAGATTGAGAGTGTAACCCAGAGAGAGTCTTTACAAATTCCAGATCCTTTAATAGCCGTTCATGAGAACTTGCTTGAATCAGACAGTTGTCCAAGTATGGGTAAATCTAACTTTTCTTCGGCCTACAAAAAGCAATGACTGGGGCCAGGCACTTGTGAAGATTCTGGGAGCAGTAGATAACCCAAAAGGCAGTGCAGAGAATTGGTAATGTTGCTCGCCCACTCAAACAAAGGTACTGCCTGCAACCTTCCCTGATAGGAATGTGAAGATAAGCCACTTTGAGATCCAAGGTTACCAGTCAGGAATCCTTTTCTAGAAGTGGTAGCAAATTTATTTATTTAATTGCAGATGGTTTACCAGGATAGTCCATTGGGCCAAAAGAACCCGTTTTCAATGGAGTCCTGGGGTGAAAAGCTCCAAAAACAATTAGCAAGGTTACAATAAGGCATTTAGTTTCAATTATACAATTCCTATGGACTTGGAAATACAGTAGACTAGGGTACAAACATATACAAATATTACAATCTTGTATCGCTGAAAACAATTTACAATACAGAAACTGAGAGGCTTTTACAACTTAGGGTGGGTTACACTGGAGATATCTTTCATACATTCAGGATGAGTAGCTTAATACAATCAAGAGAAAGGTGTATGAGCTGACACAGAACCTTTCAATATAGAAACAGAGAACCTTTTCCATCAGAGGGTATATTTACACTAAGGTACCTTTAAGTATTCAGAAAAAGCTAACACAAGCAAGAGCAAAATCCATGAGTTTAGGAGAGCAAGTAGAAATTCTCATTATGAATAGGGGAGGATAAGTGAAAATTCTCAGTATGAGGAGATTATGTTGGGTGGGAACAGGAGCATTCCCACTGGGAAATTAGGTGTGAGTGAAGGGATTTTTTAAATGAGAAGTGATTTGTGATGGTACGAATGGATGGTGGTAAGGAGTTCCAGAGACTAGCAAGACTGTAGGATAAGAGATTTTTTCCAGGGGGACGAATTGGTTTATACAGTTCAATTAAATTGTCTCTTTGAAATTTAGTATGTGTGGAGCTTTTCTCCTCGGGCCTCTACTGAAAATGGACATATATCCAGCTAGACTAGCCCGGTTAACAAATGTAAAATAAAAAATAAATAAAATTAAGTTTTGGTTGTTAGATCTTAGAATTCTATCAGGGAGGCGCATTTTGAAGGTAGATGCAGAGTGAGCATTTTGAACTTTGGAATTACTAGAAAAGAGTTGAGAGTGGAAAGATCCAGGATAGGACGCCAGGTGCCTTCTTTTTTTTTGGAACTAGGAAAAGCCTGGAATAAAAGCCGTGGCCTACCTGCTGAGCAGGGACCGATTCTATTGCTCCCAGATGAGACGGAGACAAAATTTGTTTTTCTGCTTCTGACCCTTTGGTTTGGTGGAATGTCCGGGAATCCCTTGGGAGCTGGAAATGTAGGGAAAGAAAACTTGTGTCCTAGGCACACCATTCTGAGCACCTATTTGTCGTCTGTGATAGTGGCCCAGACATCCACAAAAAAGGCCAACCTTCCCCCTAAAAGACTCTCCCAGCAAGTAAGAACAGGCAGAAGTTGTAAAAAGTCATTGAGAGTGTTTTGACTGAGATGCAAGCTTGGAGCTTCCCCCTTTAGAAGTGGAAAGTCTGCCAATGCCTAGACCTTTGAGAGGCAGCCCCCTGCCCCCTAGAAGATTTTTAACCTCTAGTCCTGGAACGGTTCTATTTGCTGGTATCAGGAAAGGTCCAACTCTTGGAAGGGTAATTCCCGCTAAAGCGAGGGGGTTGAACATGCAGAAAATCCTTAACAGTTTGCATGGACTTGGCCTTATCCTCCATCTTCTTCAGTACCTCCTCTGCTTTGCTGCCAAAATGACTGTCTTTATGCAAAGGTACATCCAAAAGCTTAGCCTTGACAGGTTCTGGAAGAGGCTGTTCTCTGAGCCAAGCGTGCCTTCTAATAAACAGATCCAGTAGCCATAGCCCAGCAGGAGGCCTCATGGATGCCAAAACCACAAAGCAAAGAATGCTTATTGACCAGACTGTCTGAATTCAGTAAATCCTGCATATCTACTCTCTGCCAAAATAGGTACATTTGCTATCTTAGACTTAATAGCCTATAGCCTCCAAGTGTGCTTGCTGGTACTTCAGCGTACGAAATAGACAATTGGTAGCCCTAATAGCTAGGGTGGCAGAGGTATAAACCTTCTTGCCCCACCAATCTAGGTTCCTAGACTCCCTGTCAGAGGGAACAGGATTCCTAGTAACAGTGGCCTTAACTCATTCACTCCGGAGCAGCTCAGGAAAAGCTGCCTGCTTAATTCCACCATAGGAACAACAGTGCAGCCTGAGCTCATTTTCAGAAAATCCATTTGTAATACCATACAGAAAATAAATGTTCATAACTCTTTAACTATAAGAGCTAGACTAAAAATGTAAACGCGAAAGTTGTTCAGCAGACACTGACCTTTCCAACAGTGTAAATGTTGATAGTGTATATCAAAGTCATTATTAAATATTTGGCAAGGAATGCTGATATTGTGCATATTTTTTACCTTTTTGGAAAAACAAAGCATAATATCTTGGTCAATGTACCATGCAGACCCACACAATTTGAATGTAATTTGTTAGTATACATGTCAGCTTTAAAATAATACCTTAACCATTACTGTGTGATGTTCCTTTCTTGAGATATTCACAGAAATATGATTAATATATTATTTTTCATAACTGATAAATAAAGCATAATATCTCATCACCTGTAACTGACAGAGCCTACATATCAGTGTAGAAGTTATGCATCTGAATGTCAGCTTCAAAATGATGCATCATTTGTGTGATCACCATGCTCCCTTGCAAAGATATAGGCATAATAATGAAAAGTACTGTAAATGTATAATTTTCATAACTGTACAAGACTAAACAAACAGTGATATCTGTACATGTGTAGAGTGACGGTTCTTTTACCATGTTGTAAGGAGTAACACTGTCTTCAAAATGAGGTATCACTTGGCACACTGACATGCTCCCTTGCAAAGTTATTTACCAAAATATGAAAAAAAATCATAATTTCCATAACCTAATTCCAAACAAACTTTGATATCTGCACGTGTTCAACATACAGGCACAATTCTTTTACCATGTTAGAACCAGTAATACTGTCTTCAAAATGAGGTATTACTTGGCACATTCAGATGCTCCCTTGTAAAGTTATTTACCAAAATATGAAAAAAAAAGCATAATTTTCATAACCCATGTCCGAAACAAACTTTGATATCTGCATACGAGTACAACATACAGACACCATTCTTTTCCCATGTTAGAACTATCAATACTGTTTTCAAAATGAGGTATTACTTGGCACATTCAGATGTTCCCTTGCAAAGTTATTTACCAAAAATATGAAAAAAATCATAATTTCCATAACCTAAGTGATATCTGCACGAGTACAACATGCAGGCACCATTCTTTTACCATGCTAGAACTATGAGTATTGTCTTCAAATGAGGTATTACTTAGCACATTCAGATGCTCCCTTGCAAAGTTATTTACCAAAATATGAAAAAAAAAAATAATTTCCATAACTTAAGTCCGAAACAAACATTGATATCTGCACATGTGTACAACATACAGGCCCAATTCTTTTACATGTTGGAACTATCAATACTCTACATATACACATACAATACCTGTGCTGGGTACCCACTCAGACTGCTGGTAGCAGCAATGACTCCTAATTGCATGCAGTGCCAGCACTCTGCCTTACCTCTGCCTTTTTCATTTACATGTGTCCTTTCGGCAATGGTCATAAGGACTCAAAGGGGGGAGCTAATGTAAAGGGTCTTGCCCTGACCTACATACATTTACTACACCTGAAGGGAGGGAAACTGAGTAGAGAGCTCAACCAAGACAACATGTGAAAAGACTAAGACTGCCCCAGGCTTTGTCTTTTTGCATGTGTCCTTTTCCAGAGGAAAACACTGCATCACAGTGGCAGCCCTGAGGCCATTTCTACCTAGGACAGCAGCACTATGGGACTGAGCTGAAGAGTCTCCAAGTTCCTAACTGCAATCTAGGTTGATCACAAGATCCATGGATGGCTGGGTATGCCCCCCGTGATGCACCCACCAGCACAAGAGAAGTTGGCACAAATCTCTGAAGAGGAACCTTCCTGACCTTGGTGCATAAAGGGCTTGGCCAGTGTCTGACAAGGGGGCACAGAAAGGGCACATGTAAATCCCCTCTAAATGAACTACAGACAATGTATGCACAGAAAGGACACATGTAAATCCCCTCAAAATGAACTACAGACAATGTATGCAGATGCATCACCCTATCTCCCAAGAGAGGCCACTGCCATACTGATATTCATGTGTGTATGTGTATATGTGCAAGTACATTATGTACATACATATATATCGATATACACACATATATGCACTGATATATATATATATATATATATATATATATATATATATAGGTCTCCTTGACTTCATCGACATGCCGAAACACTGACGCTAAGAAGACAGACTCGAGAAGACCGACAAGACAGATGATCGACAATGTGAAATCCCGACAGCCGAAACACCGACATGGGCAACGTGTGAGCTCGAGTCGGTAAGTGTGCGATAGTGAGGGATTTAGCATTAGGGAGCGGACAGGTAAGTGTGTACTAGTGAGGGTTTAGCGTTAGGGAGCGGACAGGTAAGTGTGTGCTAGTATGGGATTTAGCGTTAAGGAGCATGGACAGGTAAGTGTGCGATGGTGAGGGATTTAGCGTTAGGGAGCGGACAGGTAAGTGTGAGATAGTGTGGGATTTAGGGTAGGGTACGGGAAAGGTCAGTGTGCGGTAGTGATGGCCTTTAGGTGCAGTGGCGGGTTAAGTGAGTCAGGGTTAGGGTGCGGGTAGGGTAAGTGTGCGATAGTGACGGAATGTAGGTTTAGTGGCGGGTTAAGTGAGTTAGGGTGCGGGTAGGGAAAGTGTGCGGTAGTGTCGGACGTTAGGGTTAGTGCATGTACAGTTGTGTGTAATGTGTAGTTTACGTTTTGTGTGTCGGTGTTTTGGGTGTCGGTGTTATGGTGTTCGATTTTGTGAGTTGTCGGTTTTGTGCGTTTTCGGTGTTTTGGTGTCGTTGTTTTGAGTGTCAGGTTTGTGGCGTGTCGGTGTTGTGATAGGGATCCATATATATATATATATATATATATATATATATATATACAGGAAAAAATCAGAGGTTTTGGAGGATAGCTAGTTGATGAAGAATGGAGGGAGTGGCTTGCAATGACTACAAATAGAGAAAAAACACAGTCTGACTTGTGCATTCGTCAAAGTGATAACGACTTCTACTTATGTGAGTAACAGTGACAGCAGCTGAGGCTTTTACCAGAAAAGTGATAATAACTCACTGTTGTATTGTAACTGCACTTAATGCTAATGTGATAATGACCTTCCTTTCAGTACTGCAAAGTTATGCATGCTCAGACAAAAGGTGATAATTGCTGCACATAACCCTGTTGACTGGGCATTCATTGTATTACCTTATGCAGCTGTTGTATAACACAGACTCATTATCAGTAAGGAGAACACCTGAGTAATTCAGTAAAATAGTATAGCACGTACATATTATTGAACCCTTCCTCCCACCTAAATTCCACACATGACTGACAAAGCCAGGAAAAATGCACAAAAATATGGTAGCTCCATGCTAGCAGTTGTCAACAAGTGATAACTTTTATCTCACTCATGCAACTACTTATCACAAATAGAATACAAGCAGAAGTGATTTCTTGTCTGCTTATTTTACATTACACTATTAATTAGTCAGTGGTGTATCTGATGTATTAGATGCTGGCATATTACAGTATAATTACATTTCTGTGATGTATTCCAAGTAATGTAACCATATGTAACTTTCAGACTTAATTTATATGTTTCCCCAGTAACCCCTCCAGTTGTTTGCATTGTGTATGCACAAGCACCAAAATGGCACAATAAACTATTTTGCCCAGTGGTCACTTCAGCAGTCAGACCATGTATGCACAAGCACTTCCCTGATACACAATTATTTATTTCCCCAAGCAACATCCTCATTAGTATGTCCAGGTATACATGCATCTAAATAAAACGTTTCACCAAACAAGCCTTCAGTAACACCTAATTTCCACCCATGACTGACAAAGCGTGGAAACATGCCCACTTACTGAGTATAAGCAGAAGTACAGTAATATAAGCAGAAATGTCAAACGTATCTGGTTCATCCATGTTAGAATTGGTCACAAAAGTAATAATTCCAGTTATCGCATCTGACCATCACTCTGGTTACAATAAGACCCATCAGGTTCCTCAATGCAGTATGTGCATATTGTTAACAGATAAATTATTCTTGAAAGCTAGATACATAAACAACAAATTATAATAACCATCACTTAAACATGAGCTACAGATAACCTATGCCTGTTACACCGTATCTGCATTACTGTTGTCAGCAATCAGACCATGCATGCACAAGCACTTCCCTGGTACAAAAATGAATTATTTCCCCTACCAACATCTTCATTACTACATGTTATACACAAGAAAAAAAAAAAAGTTCAAAAACATGAAACTTCACATGCCCGACAAACCAAAATCTCGACAATCAACAAAACAAATACCTTTCCTGAAAAACACACACACAACACAAGCACACCAAAAACCTTACAAACCTACACTAAACCTTACATACTCAACTATCTATGCACTAACCTTAACCCAAACCTTAACCCTAAGGTCCGTCACTATCGCACACTTATCTTACCCGCACCCTAACCCCAAAACTCACTTAACCCGCCCCTAAACCTAAACTCCGTCACTATCGCACGCTTACCTGACCCGCACCCTAGTCTACGTGAGCTGCATGTTACCCACTTTTGTATGTGATTTTGTGACTGTCTTTCTGAACCATGTGTTTCCTACCATCATGTCATTTACCAGACAAAAGTCTAGAATGGGCTATCCTTTATTTCTGTTGCCCCATCCATGTGTACCCAGGGAGTCCTCCTATCCTGCTCTGCCTCTCCAGATATATACATTCAGGTCATAGATTGCCATCAACAATTCTGCCAACGCCAATTCCTGTTCTGCTTGGTTTACTAGGTCTTACAACTGCTGTCTGAATGCACTGTCTTCCCCTCTATCACAACCCTGCTGTGGGGTATAGGCTGATTATGAATACTGCTCTGGATCTAGCTATTTCAACAAGTCCATTATGACTCCAGTATACTCACTACTCCCTCAGATATAAAACTTTTAGCAGTAAAGTCAGAATGTATGTAGCTGAAGATTTACTAAGAACCTCTTGCTTTGAAACCATGAAGCTCTGATCTCTCATTTTGACAGCAATGACCCCCCCCCCCCTAGACATTGGCATTTCTTCCAATACTGCAGGAATGCATCTTTGCCTCAATGTGTACTTATTCTGCTCTCTTGTAAGGAATCATTAATAATTACTATATTAAAACTAGGCAAAGACCCTGCTGTCCCATTCAGTTATTGGCCAATATGACCGGTATGCTTGCTAAATGTACATCTGAAAATTGATACTGTATATGTAGTCAGGTACATAATACAGTATTATACCAACCATTTTTAATCAGAAAAAAATAATCTGAAAAGGCACATAGCTTGACCTTTCATATGTTTTTCTTAACCTGCAAAGGATGTACATTACTGGCATGCAAATACAAAATGCAAAAACCTGTTTTTTAAACATCTATATGCCAGACCATTTTAACATAATTTCAAGTATTTAAACACTATATATGCCTTACTGACTCTTAATCACTTCTTTGTAACAGAAATTTGAACTGGAAGCCAAAACAAGTATTTAGGAAACAAACACTGACTCATTGCTTATCCCATCGATGTCAAATGTAGTAAGAAAGCTCGTCAAAACTGTTAACCACCAGTTAGTAAAACCTCAAATAATACAGAATGCAATTAGTAATATAATTTTAAATAAACTAATATTCCATCAGACCTAGCAATATTTTTATAAATAGAAAGATGAAGAGCAAGTCATTTGTGGAAACTTCACAATAATTCTAGCCATAGGACAGTATCTAATTTATTCAAGTTAATTGTACATAAAAAAGGTGTTTCCCTATTTTTCTTTCTATCCTCACACACACACACATCCATGCATCCCTTTACCGTTCGCTCTCTCATACACGCACGCAGGCACTTCTAAAATCATACACACACTCTCCGTGCATCCATTTACCGTTCGCTCTCTCATACATACAATCAGGCACTTTTACATTCATACACACAGTCTTCATTCATTCCTTTACCGTTCGCTCTCTCATACACGCACGCAGGCACTTCTAAAATCATACACACACTCTCCATGCATCCCTTTACCGTTCGCTCTCTCATACAATCAGGCACTTTTACATTCATACACACAGTCTTCATTCATTCCTTTACCGTTCGCTCTCTCATACACGCACGCAGGCACTTCTAAAATCATACACACACTCTCCGTGCATCCATTTACCGTTCGCTCTCTCATACAATCAGGCACTTTTACATTCATACACACAGTCTTCATTCATTCCTTTACTGTTCGCTCTCTCATACACGCACGCAGGCACTTCTAAAATCATACACACACTCTCCATGCATCCCTTTACCGTTCGCTCTCTCATACATACAATCAGGCACTTTTACATTCATACACGCAGTCTTCATTCATTCCTTTACCGTTCGCTCTCTCATACACGCACGCAGGCACTTCTAAAATCATACACACACTCTCCATGCATTACTTTACCATTCGCTCTCTCATACACACACACACAGGCCACCACTCTCCTATTATACCTTTGTGGCCACAGCGTAGCATGGTCTATTTTCCCATCCCAGCCTTATTACCTCACATTCTGGCCCTTATTCTTGAAGCTCTTGATGTGATGGTTTTCTAAGCCGGTGTTCTCAGCCATGGTTGTAGCTGAGAGGAGGGGGCTCACAGCACATGGTTGCTCAGTTCGCTCCTGCTGTTTCCATCGCCTATATATGACTCCGCCGTCAATGCTTCATCTGTCAGAAGGAGGCTGATGAACAAGGGACTTCAAACTTTTTTCTAATCCGTAGGATTACTGCCCCACGGTCCTGCTACTTTTGGAATCCCTTTATTTAGCCTTAGTCACAAACTTTAGTTCATGTAGCCAGTGTCCATTAAAACTGTGTATAGTCATACACAAACAGGAGGGAGACAATGATTGGGTAGGTGCTAGTGGGCAGGGCATAGTATGATAAAGAGATTAAGTGAGCAGGTTGCTATGTTTATGTACTACTAGGCTGAATGCTGGGATTTGCCTGCTTGTATACCAGTTATTGTTATTATTAAAAATTTTAAAGAATAAAGAATGTGAATGTCCTAGCAATGGTGCTGCGTAGTTTTTCAACTTCTAAATATACAATCAAAACTGCGTTCCATTGGACTGGGGATGACGGAGCAAAGAAAGTGTCTTGTGAGCTGATACTTAAAGCAATGGTAGGCAGCCAAAACTCTTTACAGAACTAAGTTAGAGTAAATAAAACAAATGTTGCTATTTCTGTAAGGACGGATGTGCATACGTAATGTTGTACATTATTCTGTCGTAATAATGGCTGTGAAAAGGGAGGCAGTTTCAGTTTCTTGTTTATACTAAATCGGCTTGCTGTTGAGACGCAAATACAGGTGTGTTACAAGCCGATTTTCTAATTAAAGTCAAATAAGAAGACCTTGCAACTCCATGTTGAAACTTAAGTTGACAAGGTAACTGACAAAGTTCAGCTACTTTTTCAACTTAATTTTCAACACTGGAGATAAAATATGCATGCAAAGTTACTTGCGCTGGCAAAAGACACTCGGGTGTAACTGCATGTAATTACTACCGTCTCACAGTGTGCTCGGTGTTAAGCACAGAGGCACCATGAGACGGTAGTCGGGGTTAATGAGTTAACTCCTTTAGGGCCCTAAGAAACAACCTCTGGATCCGCCAACGGATTCCTGAAACGAAACAGATGAGAATCAGGGACTCCGTAGTACCTGTCAGGTTTCCTGGGAGCAGGAGGAACCGAATTTTGAGACAAGGAATTTTCCAGAAAAACATCATCCACAACTTCCAACACAGGGAGAGTAGCAAGAGGCCTATGCTGAGGTAAATCCAGAAACTCCCTAATCCGTTTCTTGGATTGGGGATAATCCTGACTTTCCAATTTAAAATATTCCCTGAGGGTATTTAAAGTATCAACAAAAGAGAAATCCTCTGGAGGAGAGGCTGAAGGGATGGACTCCTCTGCATCTGTATCCTCAAAAGGAGAAAAAGACTGAGAAAATTCCTCTTCATCAGCAGAAATGCTGGAAGAATCAGAACCTGAGCAGGACAAAGCCTCAGGAGAAACATCCCTACTCCTTTCAGGAAGAGTCAACAAATCATCAACGGTCTGACGAAGCAACTGTGAAAGCGCTTACCGATTTGTTTTAAGCATTAAATAGACTTTTTACTTTACATTGTGGATTATACA